>NW_024041692.1:0-29312 GCF_014851395.1 Micropterus salmoides | reverse complement strand
GCCAGATTCTGAGTTAGATATTTCAGTGTCATTCTGTCACCATTTGAACCTTTTTTATATAAATATTTTTTGTGTGTATACCTGGAGCTCAGCTGTGGAAAGAGCAGCGTGTCTGTGGTATTGATCCCTGAAAAGCAGAAAACAGACTTCAGTGTTAGTTTTGGGATTATCTCCATTCTCGTTCCACACTAGGTATTCCCATCCCATTTGAGATGTGTGACCATATGCTCAAATGTCAGAAAATGCCACTGCAATCAACAGAAGAGCTTGATGCGACTGCTCAAGGAAAAAGGTTAAACAACACAAACATCGCATTGTTGTTGTTCAGACCGCAATACCTCAGGGGTACAGTATATCTGCCTGATAGTTAAGTGGAGGGAATACAAGAGGATTGTGTTTATTATGGTTTTTTTAATGGTTTATCCTTTCAGGTCTTCTTTCTTTTTAATTTCTGGCAACATTTTATCAATTGTCTGTCGCTGTTTTTCTTTTTAAATTTTATCTTTCATGAAATTCCAGAGGGTTTATTGCCAGTCATACCAAGTGGATGGTAACTGAGGTGAACCATCACTCTTATTATTCTCACTCTGTGGCTTTTGTCCCAGATCACAATTTTGCTTCATTTGGGTGCTTTTCATTAAAATTACCTTGGTTATTTTTGGTTCTGTGAGGAAGCGTGCTCTTGACATGGTGGAGCTGAGTGGTAATACAGCAGGAAGCAAGTCTCCTTAGATGTGTGTTCAAGGTTCAAAATTTCAGATTGAGCTACTGAAAACCAAATCCCAAACTAACCTTCACAACATCCTTGTTTGCTTGTTGTGTGTCTCTTGGATTTGGTTGTTAAACCACAGAATTCATCTACACACAGAAGCTCTAGCACTCAGATCGTGAGAAGTTGAATCACAACTGCGCCGTCATGAGATAATAATCTTTGACAATGCACACTTGACTACATTAAAATGGCTTTACACAAGCAGGTTAACTAAACACAATTTACACACCAAACTTGTGGTTTTCCTCTCTCTGAGGTAAATTCATTTACAAGTACTTTCAAAATATAAATCCTCCCTCTTGGATAACCTTTTTGTAGTTATAACTGATCATACCACAAATAGCTCTTGTAATTACTTTGAAGGAATGACTCATGAAAACATAAGTGAAAGAATACTTTTTGACACCAACAAACACTGCTATCATACTTGATAGTTTTCTGTTTTTTCTCATGAACATCAACCATGGAGTAAGAGGAGATGGTCTCTATCCATCTCACACACTCACACAGACCTTGTAGGGCAGTGTGTGCTGTCCCATACTCAGACATACCTTTTTGTGAAGTGGTTTGAGGGTGGGGGTGGGCTCTAATGCTCTTTTTACAGTCCCATTAATCCCTCTGTTCACAATTTCACGCACAGCCAGGGCCTCAGTGTTATTTTCACAACCTTTCAACACTAATTCCTGTGAATCCTGAAACAGAACACCTTTCCTTCTCCTCCTCCCTGGTGCATGCGTGTCTCTGTTTTCACCAGCCCAAGACAGCTTTATCTCTTATTCCCCTCATCAAAGCCGGGCTAAAGGCGGAAAGAGGAATAAAAAAGCTCAAAGGCAAGGCCGGCAGTGTGGTCAGCACGTGTTGGCGTCTGGCTCCACTGTGTTTCAGCGGTCAGCAGACCCAGAGGAAGTATGTTTACACTGGAGGAGCGACTAAACAGTGGACACACAGCTGATTATTAAACACACAGTGATAATTATATTTCCGATGTGGGTCTGCAATGTCATACCTCAAGTAGTTGCTGTAAGTGAGCTAACAACAGCAAGTGATATGATTGGCTATCAGGCTTGCAAACTCCTCATCTTTCAGCTACATTCACTGTTTTGAAACAAAAATTAGTCACCTATGTGATAATACAGTGTAAAGGGAATCCTGCTGGTAAAAAGCACCTTATTCAGTGTTTGCAAACCACGTTATTGCACTTTTGTGTGTATATAGCAGTACATTTAAATTAAAAGTGCGCAATAGGTCCGGGAGCATGGCAACGTGGTTACCGTGTATATACGTCTTAGCCAGCTCCTGTATATTCCTTCGTTAATGGAACATCAAACGCCAATTTTCTGCCCTTATCTAGCTTGTTAAAACAAGTTACCGTCAGAGTCCAGTTTTCCTGGGGTTTATTCTGAACCGGTATCAGCAGAAATCATCCCATTTTTTTTTTATCCGGAAGCAGCAGAAACAGTCTGTGTTCAGTAGCAAGTGTTCCTGTTGGAGTGAGATGAAGTGGCTGAATTGTCCTGAACTTTTTGTACGCGACGAAAAAGCACAAATCACTGGAAGAGAGACGGATCCTCGCTGTTTGTGAGTTTCCATTTATCACTGTGGTTTTAGCCAGCAAAATGCACACCACCAAGCTGCGGCAATTTCCCGAATCATCTTCTCAAAAATCCAAATTTTAAATTGAACTGAACAGTTTAAACATTTCGTCAATGAAAATGACCCCCCTGGTCTGCTTTGGGAGACCGCCAAGGCGGTTCTTCGAGGTCTTACTATATCATTCTCAGCGAACCTAAAGAAAAAGCAGGGAGCAGAACAACATAAGCTGTAACAAAAATTATGCAAACTGCAGGGAGAGTGTGACTTAAACCTATCTGAAAGCATGACTGAGATTATATTCGGTTATATTTTTTAGATTTTTCACCTGCCATCTGAATTTTGTGTTTCCCTTTACATGAATAATTAATTCGCCAGTATGCAGGAAATTAAGAGTTTAATGCTCAAATTTTGGGTGGACCCCCGGGGCCCCCTACGCATACATTTCAGCTGTGAAGATTTCCCTTGACCCCACTATTGTGGGTCGTCTCGTGAGTCACACCACTAATCTTAGCCCTTGTGTCTCCATCACTTTTCAACACAAACTGATGCCCTTGTCGGTATCTTCCTCTTGTTGCAGTAGACAAATGCACATCATCTATACAACATGTAAGCTTAAAACAGATCCCTCTCACACCGTCTGTGTTTCTCTGCTTGCGTATCCTTCTCACCTTTTTTACCCCCTGACCAGTTTGCATGCATGTTGTGTAACATGAATAAAGTCACCAATGCACACAAAGAATGATTCAGGTTATAACAAAGGATAATATGCAGTTATCACTTACAGAATAATTACACGTTATTACAACTTGGGTCATGATGATGTTCTCACCGTGTTCATAGCTGAGATCTTGCAAGACAGGAAAACATGAGCATCAGATGGAAAAACAAGCTGACAGAAAAGTCTCTGCTCTTTGACGGAGGCCTCACAGAATCCAAGCAGCTATGAGGATTCTGGTGACACCAAACACATACCAACATCAGATCTTAGTTTACCTCATTTCCTTTCATGTTTCCGTGATGTTTGCTTTCATTTGCGAGTTTGGGCGTTATACTACGATTATTGATGTAATATGTGAGGCCTATTAGGTAGCTGGCTACAGTAAAGAACCTCATGAATGGGGTGGTGATGGAGCAACGGATAAGACACATGTCTTTGGTATGAGAGACCCGGGTTCAATCCCCCGCTGTGACACATCCATCATTGGCTCCAGAGTGCGACCTCTGACATGTATAGCTAGTCGCTTTGGATAAAAGCGTCAGCTAAATGAATAAATGTCATTATCTCTGCATAAAAATATTAAAAACATTGACTGGCTTGAGTGTTACCAACTGATGTAGCTAGAGGGGTACAGAACTAGTAACGTAGAGGCTATATGGTCTTTATTCATGGTTGTCATTCACTTTTGGCGTCCTGCACCACCATGCAACGCTTTGAAGACGGATGTCAGAACTTTCAACTTGGAATAATCCCAATTCCGACCTTTCTTGAACGCGGCAATACTTGCTTTATTTTTTAATTCAGCCGGTGGCTTTAAGAAGCGTCAGGTCTAGGCTATATGCTTTGTAAAAACCACACTCCTTGCTGCTGTTGAATATGATATTAGTTTAAAAGTCGGGAGAGACTGCTCTGTTTGGGGGTGAAGGGAGGTGGTAGTGAAAGCAGTGCTTCCCATAATTAGTAATTTTGGATAATCATCAACGCTGACTGCCACACGTTGACTTTTTTTAAGGAGTAATAAGTAACTGATTATATATTACAATTTCTGAGTAACTTGCCCAACACTGGTTGTGATGTGATAGCGAACTCCAGGGTGTGTCATAATACCAATACCTGACTGTTCCTGAAAGGTCAGAGGTGAAACAGAGAGGGCCCGTCAACCTGATATTAAGTTATTCTTTGATACACAGACATACAAGTTATATCAGTCTTCTCATTTCACTCTCTGAACGAAAGTTAATAAGCACAGTTCCTGAAATAATCAAACTATTCCAATATATTGTCCACTGCTATTTGAAAACATGGTTCCATGTTTCATTCACATAATTAGAGATTATGTTTTAATGCGATGACATGTCATTATCATTACAAATATTTTTACCAAACCGCGTATAGCCTATACAAATTCCTGAGCACATGAACACTGCTGCCTTGTTTCTACATCTGCCTTTTAGAATAAGTGTTAATAATTTCCCATCTGGGCGTCAATAAAGGCTTATCTTATCTTATCTTATCTCTGTTTTCACTGCTTTGGTCTTTTAGCTGCCTGGTTTAGATGAATGTGTGTATTAGATGTGATTAGACACGTGTAGTTGTTATTTATGACATGCTTGAAAATATCAAACTTGTTAACAACCATATGTATAAGTTTATAAACAACAGGGTGTATGAAAAGAGAGAATCAACCTCTCTCTGCAACCAAAATCCAGACAACTTAGAAATTAATCATCAAGGTCAGAACATTTCCAAAACTAAATATCAGAAGAAATACCACAATATTTGTGTGTCCGTTCATTGTATATTTGGATGTTGTGGTGGTCTTCCTGTTTAATAACAGCAAAGCTTCACGGCCGCAAATCACACTCACACTGCTCTACAATTGTTGGGCAATTAACTTGGAAACGACACTTTCCACAGCTCATCTAGTCTGGAGATGGCTGCTGTGATTGTTTTCTCTCTGCTAAGTGGCAGGCTGACCAACATTCATGCATGCTGATGTCAAGGTGGGCGCACCAGTTTATGTTCTCCACCAAAGAACAAAAGCTTCCAGCTGAGTGCAGACGTAAGCACTCCAATACATGGTGTAAGCAAGGTGGTACAGTTTTAGTAGAAAAGGAAAGCATCATCATAATGATAATAATATTAAGCATTAGGACTGCAATTAATGATTATTTGCATTATCACTTCATCTGCTAACTGGTCTATAGAGTGTCAGAAAATAATGAAAAAGCCTGTCATAATTTTCTAAAGTCCAAGGTACCATCTTAAAACTGGCTGCCTGTTTGACTAAAAGATATTCACTTTCACATAGAAGTTCTGTTCATTTCCATTTAATTTACAGCAGCTAGTACATTTTGCTGTCTGGTCTGCGTTTTTCTTTAACAGTTAAATGTTTTTAATGCAACATATCAGCAGTCACATAATGACTGTGTCAGTAACATCTTCACTGACTAACATTTTCTACAATATCTGCTCATGACAAATGCATGATGATTTAACTTTTGTTATGGTTCTCTTCAAATTGTAATTGAAATGTCTTGGAAAAATAAAAGCAGCAAATCCTCATAAGGGGAATGCTCAGCACTTTAGCTGGAAACTGATGTAAATGATTATCAGAATAGTTGTATCTATGCACAAAATCTATATAAACATACATTCATATACACCTTGCACGTGCACATTCACATGCAGAACACACTCTTACCCATAGATTTACATACTGTATACTACACACATTTTACCTTCCCGTGTGTGTGTGTGTAAATATAGTGTGGTCATGGCGTCTCTTGTCTCTCTGTCCAATTCCCTGCACAACTGTGACTCACCTGCACACCTAAGACTCATTCCAGCAATCAAGCTCTGCAGTATTGAAACCCCAGCTCATTCCTCGCTGGGTCGTCTGTTCACAGAAGTGGTTCCCGTTTCCTGTGAGAGATAACTGTCAACCTCATTCAGCACCTCGCCTATTCTCTTCCCCGCCTGCCCAGCTCTCACTGCATGTCTGTCTTCAGAAGGACTTCAAGCAAGACATAACTATATAGAATAAAATATAAATAAAAATAGTACTAGAAAAAGTACTCAAAAGTAAAAGTTCTTGTTCTGCAGTAAAAATGGAGCTAGTGTCAATTATTTTATACATTTAGGTAGTTTAGTCCAGTGGTTCAAAACCTAGGGGTCGTGCGCCTCCATGGGGTCCCAATATAAACCTGAGGGATAATGGAAGAGAAAAGAACAAAAAAACTAACTGAGACACAAAATTGTTTTACTTTTTTGGACTTTTCTCTAATCTTTTTTTTTTTTTCTGAAATATTAGATAATTTGAATAGTTACTGAAATGAAACGCTGTGAGAAGTTCAGAGGTGGAACTGCTAACATCTTATAGACATCTAAAACAATTTAGCAAACCATTGTATTACATGAGTTCAGTCCAAGAAACAGAGTAATGTAGTAAAGAAATGTAGTAGAGCAGCAACTCTCAAGTAAAGTACAAGTAACTCAAAATGTCATATCAGTAATAATAATATGATAATAATAATAATAATAATCTTTATTTGTAGAGAACTTTTCAAAAACAAGTTACAAAGTGCTTTAACAAGTGTAAAGACAATAATACCCAAGAGACAATAACAATACAAGATAAAAGCATGAAAACATTGAAAAGACTAAAAGTAAAATAGTAAAATACAATAAAATAATAATAAGTAATAAAGCTAAGTACACCACTGATGCTACCTATCTTCACTGCAGACTAATGGCCACATCTAATTACGAGGTGTTACGTCCCAGTAGGGGATTAGGGAGTAACCACTGATGTTAAATGACGGAAGTAAGGATGGGAGACACCGGATGAAAAAGGTTTTGTTTGCTATTTGTTAGAACAAAAGCAAACAAAAATCCCAGGAGTCATTACTCCGCAAAACAGCAAAACTTGTAGAATAATAGAAAACAAACGGCTACACACGTCCGTGGAGGCACCGCCTCCTTTATTCTGCAGCTGAGCGAGCACAGGTGGGTTCTGTCAGCAATCACCACACACCCGAAACCTAGCAACGAGAGGATGAGACAAAACGCCACACAATACATTCTCCTCCGTAACATGAGGTCAGCAGTGAATGCCAGTCTGTTCATTCTGGGGCAATATGTTGTGACCGTTTCTCTTACATTTAAATAAGTAGTAAGTCCGGTGATTAACTTCACGTTTACTATGTGGTTACACATTTCAGAGAAGAAAGACAAGTGTATGTGATTGAACCACAGTGAGGGCTCTCTGCCATCTGTCTGCTGTTGGGACCACCATGGCAGAGTGTGTAACAGCGTACCAGAACAAGTTGTGTGTTTCAGGAGATAATGGGGAACAAAGGCTAAGCCATCGTGCCACATGCCTTACACTGACCTCTGACCTCTACATGTACCCATCCCACACTCTCAGCCTCCTCCCCGCTCTGCCTGTCCCCATGCCTCTATCAAAAACCTCCAAAAACAGACCTTATGTCCCCTCTATATCCCACCACATGGCACACCATCAAAACACCACTATTCACCAGGTGGCAGATTGCTGTTGAAGGAGACCACATACATCCCATCCTTAATGTCCAACTACAACTGCCCTTTCTACCTCCTCCAACATCCTTTTTAACATACAAATTGGCTGTTTTGTGTGGCTGAATTGGAGATTAATTGCACTCACCATTTGGCGGTGCTTGTTCAAAAAGACTGGTCTTTTAAATTTTTTTTTTTTTACACTGTGTCCCGGTGATTAAGGTTAGAGATTAGGCACTGGAGATTACTCCACACTGCTTTCTTTGTGAGGCTGTGGAGAGGCAGGCTGGATTACACTTTAACATCCTCTGAAGCAGGTGGTTCTCATGGGGACAAGCCAAGCAGCCACTTCTTTCACTCCACCATACATTAGCAGCACACAATCAGCACACACACAACTCCGACCAGGAACAGATACTTGTAGCAAAACCTCTGAGAAACAAGTATTAGTAGTGTGTACATGTCACTTATCCATACCTTCTCTTTTAGGTATGACTCATAAATCCTAATCAAAATGTGCTGGAATTGTTGGTTATTTAGTTCACATAAGCTTATAATTGTGTTTATTGGACACACTTCTTGATGCTTTTTATAATAAAGCAAAAGAAATGCTTGCTCACTTCATTGGTAGGAGTTATACTCAAAACACTGCTGACTTTCCATACAAGCAAGCAAGTCAGTGAAACCTCTTGAAACAAATTCATCTCTGTAGTGTTTTGTGACAGACAAATCACAGATCTACTCAAATGACAAAAAACTTTACTTTAAGTATTGTAATACATCTAAGGGTTCACCTATTTGTCTGCTGTGGGTGATATAGACTGCAGGCCAATGTTTATTATGCAGGCTACAGAACATTCTGTGCATCCTAGCATCAAAGCAAACATGTTTAGCTATGCTAGAGGGATGGAACTGTTGGTCGATCGATCCACCGCTTTGATACATGCTGCAACATATCTCAAAAAATACGTTCACGTTCCACAGTGACTTTGGTGATACCCAGACCTTTCATCTTGTGCCACCAGGAGTTTGACATTTTGGCTTCAAGTGAAATGCCTCAACAACTATTGGATATATTGCCATGAGATTTTTTAAATGGAGAGTACTGGAACCTTTTATTTTTTTCCACTTCAACCTCACCTCAGGATGTTTTTCCACAACAACAACTGTGTGTTTGGCTCAGTGTCAGATAAGTAACGGAAACACTCACTAAACCTTTCTTTCTCAATAAAGCCGAACAGTGACACATAGTCACATGTTAAACTTCTACCAGCCCACAGGCGCAGCCTGTTTCCAGAAGCCACCATTCAACACAATCATTATAACTACATATGCACACTATCATTATATTGTTTTGAGTGGTCAGTTAAGCATTTGTGAACAGGAACTTGCTAAAACAGTAGGTTTTAAAAAGTGAGGAGGCAGTAGTTCAAGTTCTTTTGTCTCATATAATCATTCATTGTACAATCATAGTTAAATGCATGTCTGCAGGCTCCTACAATTGTGCAAAACAAATTTGTTCCCTGTCAAAATGCTCCCGATTGCACTGGACTAGAAATTCCTTAGTATCCGGAATTTCCTTAAGCGTCTCCGCCACGCCTTTCTCACCGCTGAGTCAGTGTGTCACACCAAGGTCAGGCGCTCTGTGATGTAGACACCAAGGGGGACTTGGTAATGTTGGGGGGGTGTTGCTCCTCCCCTGTATCTTCTAAAAGTTCCCTGTCAGCTCCTTAGAAGGAGGCTGTTGTCCTGACAACAGGTAGAGGGGTCAGGTCTTCTACCTTCCTCAAATACGTCTTTTCATTGTTATCAGTGATCAGGCCTCCTGTTGTGTGTTGGAAACAAGGATCGTGCCATTTTGGCGATATGGGGGTGCTCAACGTCTGATTTTAGTTTTTATTTACAGTCTATGGATTTTTACAAAGAACTACCAGTTGTCTGACAATAAGTTAATATGGCCTATTGCAATACACATTTCATGCTGTAAATAAACATAAACAACTTTCAATAAATGTTTTTAAAGTGCGTGAATAAATCCAAAATTGTAACCCTAACCCTGGGTCGTCAGTGCGCATGTGTAGGCGTAGCTGTAGTGGCAGGAGGAGGAACGCTCGCTGAAGAGACGGAGCCCCAGCTTTAGTGGTGTTGTGCCGAGTTGTCCGCACCCCGCGGGACTTTTGGATAATTTATCCCCGTTGATGTACCGCACAAAGAAAATTTTATATCGTTTTTAAACAACCGGCTACTTGAAATGTGAACCGTGACGTGCATGCAGTTGTCGGCAGCACAGCATGCACGCAAAACTCACATGATTCGACTATCAGTCGACTATAGGCAGGACTTGACGATTCTGATTCAACTGTGTGAGTCCCCAGTAGTAAAATACTACTTTGCATAAAGCTCTTTCTGATTCTGATGACAAATCTCTGGCAGTCGCTGGGATTGTGTCTGTAGCCATGGCTGTGCTTTCGTTGTTATGTTTATGACTGTGACACAAATACTACTGTATTCCTGAACTCCTGTTGTGTGTTGGTAACACATCTGTCAGATCTGATAGAAGGTTAAAATCCTGTGTGGCTTTTGGTGAAGGGCACCACCTAGGCTAGAGCCAGCACTGGGTTAACCACTTGATACATGATCTATAGATAATTATAGACAAGTTAATACAGTTGCTTGTTGTTGAGTATGATGGTATGATAGGTATGAATTCTAGAAATTAACTGTGGCGCAGTAAAGGAAGGAGGCAGAATGATCTGGTGACTAGTTAATTTGTTGAGAAGGTGGCAGGTTAATCAGAGGTTCATGCAGTGAACACAGTTTAACCTAAGTCAGACCTCAGCCAAGCTGTGGTCAGTGGCTGTGCTTTCCTGCGGTAGTAAACAAGTCTGTCCCGGCTGAGGTGCAGGTTACACATGGACTCCCTCCCCTGGCAGATTTATGTGTGCTCTGACAGCAGGGGCTTCCACCTGCACAAACACTGTCGCTGACTGCTGCTCATTGTGCTAACAAGAGCTGCAGCAGTTCCCTGGACACAGCCTCTCCATGACCTGCAAGACTCAAGACACACACACACACACACACACACACACACACACACACACACACACACACACACACACACACACACACACACACACACACACACACAGAGCCTTTTTTACCTTGAAGACCATTGCATTTTTGAGGTTTATAGATCTTCATGCACCCAAAAAGTAAAAGCAGTTCAGTGGAGGGTGAATCCACCTACACTCAGTTCACAGTGCAAATGTTGCATGTTGATAGAAACCACAAAAGCCAGTAAAACAGATGTTTTCTGTCATAAAACGTCATAGCAAGGAGTCTGCAGGTTCCTGTTCAGCCAACACTGCAGCAGCTTGGGATTTAGAAAAAATGTTTACGTCCATTATGGATGATTCTGTAAATTTACTATGATGGTTAAGGTCAGGGAAAGATAGGTCAGGATTAAAGTATGGGTAGGCGAGTTAAACACCTGGTTAAGGTTAGGGAAAGGGGGTTAGGGGTGTTCAAGAGGGAGTTAAAGAGGGTTGCAACTTCAAAGAAAACAACAGTGTGATGGGTTAATACATCATGTTCTGTTAACCTACCTCTGCTGCTTTTCTTTTCTTGGATATCTGAGTACAATCACTTTCTCATTAATTTGTGCTCTTAACATTTTAAATGAAATGTACTAGATTTTGTAATGTGTGTATATACTTCAAAGGCGACGCCTACAGGGACAGATGTGGACGCCACAGCCACGGACTACTTCTGTTTATACTACTTTCTGGAGTCAGCTTGGTGGACTCGTTCCACACAAGCGCAGTAGATCGGGTGATGACCTGGTAGCGTAGTGGGAGAAGAAAAAATGGGAGGCATGCGGATGTACGTACATCATCTGATGGTGATTTTTTTCACGTGGATCCTAGTGGTCTCTCGCGGATGGAGAAAGTATAACACTTGCTTAATGTGTGTGGGGTTTGTTGAATTGTAGGAAGTAGACCAATCCACTGTGGGCAATCTTTTAAAACTGAAAAACACCTTGTTTTGATCTATATTTAGTATTAACAGTGCTTTCAATGTAAAAAATATTATAATCAAAATTATAGGGCTGACCCCGAATAGTCGAAGATTTGATGATTCGATAGGAGCCTGATTCGACTGCCAATCTCTAATCTCCAATCTTTGCAGTGCCGTTATGAATCAAGGATCAAACCATTTTTGGCTATATGGGGGTGCTCAATGCCTGATTTTACATAGAACTACCTGTTTTCTCCCAATAAGTTCATATATTAGCTTATTATGATATAAATATCAACATATAATGCTGTAAATAAACATGTGAAAAGAAAGAAGCTTGAATAAATCCAAAATTGTAACTCTAACCCTCAAGGTAGGGAGCTTCACTGTGACTTTGCGGGACGTTTGAATAATTTATCAATATTGAAGAACCACACAAAGAACATTATATCGTTTTTTTAAACAGTACTTGGAATAGACCTGTGAAGAACCACAACGTGCATGAAATTCTCTGCGAGTTGGCGAGCATACACAACTCAGCGCAAGACTGGTGAATGGCAGAGCAGAGAGAAAAGGGTCAACAGTAAGCCACAGTTTAGCAGTGATATAGAGAGAATCATCATACTATGATCCAATTTTAATCATTTGTAAAATTTTGTAAAAAATACTGAACAAATAATGCAAATGGCAACAAGTCATTAGTTTGTGATTTATCTAAAAGACCTACAGGCTGAGAGTTCCTCTTTCCTTTCTGACCTCAATAAGATCTCACTGCAATTTCCAGAACACACCGCTAACAGCAACGCCCACCTGTCCATGCGGAGTTGTGGTGACTATGTTCACAGCAACTCAGACACACTAGTACAGAGAAGTTTATGTTTATGTATCTCTGAACAAATATTATACAACAATATATGGCACACTATATACCTTTTAATATACTTGGCAATGTGAGACCAAACTGACAGATGGGCATAGCCATCCCTAAGATTACTTCCGTCACTTGCTCAGATCATGGTGCTGCACGCTGTAAAAAGTGACGTTTGGCCGGATGCTTGCAGGGGTCCTGGAGGTGTTAAAAAGGTCATTGTGGGGAGTTGGCCTCCTGACACGGGGCAGAGGGTTGCCTGTAGACTGCTAGTCTGCATTTCTGGGACAGTCGAGGGTTTAGGAGCCAGGAGTCATTTGGGCTGACGCGCACGCTCAATTGTACACTTATACTCCTGTTGCATTTTAAAATTACAAACATTTCCACATATGCATATACATGAATGTGCAGTGACACTGGACAAGCACGGCAATCATGCAGTGTGAGAGAAATATTTCAACAACAATAACTCTTTGAGTAAATACAGAAATGCAGGAAAATCACATTCCCACGCTCCATTAGTCTTTGCCCTCTCTCTATGCCAGCACGGCATAAATGACTACACAGCTGTGTGTGGAGACTGACATTGAAATGGCAGGCTCTGCTTGCTACTCCACGTTCCATTTTTGAGTGACGAACTTGACAAATTCTTCGCTGTGGATAGAGACATCACTCTGTCATTGACACCCCCAGTTATCTACCACTCACGAAATAACCGAATGAGCCACCACGGCGTTGTCTGCCCTTCAACAATCAACAACAAATCTTACTCATAACTGCCTCTCATCAGCTCCTTGAACTTGCCGCTGCTACTGTAACTGTCAATGTCTTGTCTATTTGCCACTCAGAGGTGGGTGCTCACTGAGTGTAAAAGGCATTGATGTGGGGAAATAGTTTACTTTCACAAATCAACATGAGGCTTTTTCTGATAGAGACTCTGATCAACAGGCCTTAATCAGTGCTGTAAAATTTTAGCTTGTTATTTAACATCCCTGACCAAACTAAAATTACTTCGACATGGCCTCTGTCAGTGTTTTATTTTATTATTGAATCAATATTACTGATGCATTAACTTGTAAGTAGCATTATTATGTTGCAGTTGGTTGAGGTGGTGCTTATTTTCCCTACATTAGCTATTAGGTAGTTGTCTATACTTGGGCGTTGTATTTTTAAGATCATCGTATTTCACTCTGAAATTAAATGGAGTAGAAATCAAATAGGCAAGGCAAGTATATTTGTATAGCACATTTAAACAACAAGGTAATTGAGAGCTTTACATAAAACATAAAGAAAAACATAAAGCTACAGGGAAATAGAAAAAGGTTTAAAAGCAACATAGGGAAATCGAAAAAAATACACTTTAAAACAGATAAACAAATAGCATAAAATGGAAACTCAAAAGGTTCTTACAAATCTAAGAGCAACCAACCAGTGTCATCACTCCCTCTAAAACTTGCAGATCAATGTTAAAAATATATTTTTTAAAAACCCCAACAACTTACAGAGTGAGTTATTACCTAAAACACCTGCATCTAGCACCTGTATACAGTACAATTCCTTAATTCATAATTCAAAATGCGTATTATGCACTGATCAATTGTGTGAAAGTCTATAAAGAGGTACAGTTTATGAGTTATTATGAGTCTATGGGCACACATTCACTGCCACTATAATCACTAACACGCATAATTAAAAATGTACGAAATGTTGCAGTCCATCAGTTGGTTTGACTTATATGATGTATTAAATCATGTGAGCCCCCATTCACTTCCACTGCATCTATAAGCCATTACGTTCAGCATGCACTCAATATTTAAGCTTATGATAGAGGTGAATTTAATGATTTTTGAATGTATCATTTCTGAAAGTCTTTAGAGCTCACTTCCATTTACTCCCATTGATTTTATAAGTCAACCATTATTATACAAGAAATGTTACTATACTGAGAATCGAACATTAAACAATCATATAGGATACCTAAAATATACTAAGCAGCCAAACCCACCTAGCAGCACCCTGTCGTAATTCAGACACTCGAGCAACCTCACAATAAGAGCAAGAAATAATAAAACAATAAAACATTTTGAGGTCAATCATCACACATCATTTTCACTCTTTGCTTCTCTCAGGTCCATACACATGAGTTTAATTTAGGTTCTGGTCCAACTGTATCGATCACACCCATCCACCGGCTGCACATTATTCTTTCACATTTCTAATTTCAGTCAGACTGCTTTAGTTCATCTCAAGTGAAACTGAAACTGTGGTTCGAGCATCAGTTTCTGATTGATTGGCATTCTGGTGAGGCAAATACACGTAGTTTTCTTATTTGTCCCGTTGGAGCGGGAAGTGTAAGCTGATATTTCACCATAGAGCCTTATTTCTTTCTGGCCTTAAGTTACCAGCGGGCAGGAGATGCCGGAGGGTGAGGGGATTGACACATGTGGTGTGTGGATGGTCAGATGGAGAAAGGAGGCACTAATTTAGTGCCACTGAGTGTCTATTCTCGGCCTGTTGAGATTGCATTTCTCCTGCACTGTCAGACTCTCAGCCATCTGTCATTGTATCAATGCTGTGTTTACATGCGCAGACTATTCTCTTCTTAACACGACTTATTTTGGATAAACTCATAAGAGGCCTGGTCATGAAACCAACTGCTGCCTGGAAGGCAGGAGAAACAGATTTGAAAAACCTTTTACAAAGAGAAATACATCAGAAGTATGGGTCTCCTCATATCCAGCATCAGTTAATATAATAATAATAATATTTCTCAGGCCCATTTTCTCCCATTCAATTTTATGTGTATGTGTTCTATAATTTAAAGCTGCATTAACTGATTCTTGGCCACCAGGGGGTAGAAATACATTAAAACAAGTAGACAGACAAATGTACAGCCACCACATACTGTATTGTATAAAGTTTGTTTTAGCTAACATGTTAGCAAACAGTTGCCAATAGACACAGAGCAACATTATCATCCCGATGGAGTCACGTTTCTGGGCACTTGTCGAATGTCGTTTTTCTACCCTGTAACTGCTTGTCTGTGGTTTGCTTCCAGGCAGGTATACAGTTGGGGGTTGATGAGAGAAGGCACTACACTATTACTGGCAAAATCTCTTTGCACCTGCGTGATTTATAACTTTAAGAGAGTGAAGACACCAAACATCGTAGAGTGCTACAGTGTTACTGGGAATTATTTTCACCCAGCAACCTATGCCACTTCACCTTGGCACTGTGCTCTGTTTCTCACCTTGTAGTCAGCATGATGCCCATGTATGTGTACAGGGCATCAGACTTACCAATTCCAAAGCCAAAAAGCTACATAAAACTACAGAGTTTGTTTGAAAATTCACCTGATTTTGGTACTACGAAAAAAAACTTTAATTGTAGTTTCAATTTCTGACTTCACTTGAGGACATTTATCAGACTTCACTCCTGTGGAGCTACAAGTACAGCCAACATCTTTCCTTTCACATGTGAAGTAGTACTTCCTAGTGTTGTAGACCGGTCTCAAGACCACTTAATGGTCTCGGACTCGACCGCATTTGTACTCGGTCTTGTCTCGGTCTCGGACATTAACAACTCTGGATTTTATTTCGACCATAACTTTGGGAATATCAATAAATTGCTTTTGCATTGTCTGATTTATTTGTTAAAGTAATTTCTTTGATTGTACATAAAACGCTTCAAATGCAACCAATAACGCTAAAATCTGTTCTTCCCGTTAACGACTGTCCCCCCTCCCCACGATGGTAAACATGGAAAAGAAGTCTTGGTCTTGATAAACTCTGATCTAGGTCTTGACTTGGTCTCGGTTTGGGCGGTCTTCACTACAACCATAGTTCTTCCCAACACCTATAAACAGACTTTGATGTGCAAAATCAGTGGCGTCCCCCTTTAATAGAAGTATTGATTAATGTCAGTTTGAGGTTCCCGGCTTCAACTTATATCTGCATGATTTTCTCCAGTACTGACAGAGTTGGTCAGCAGAGACATGGCAGTCTGGCATCTACTTAACAAAACAAGCTAATGCTAATGACTAATGCCAAAGCTAAAGTTATTCAGACAAACAGAAAGAAGAAGAGAATATTCTGCAAATTATTTAGTCATGGAAAACAATAAGGAAAATCGATCGATATAAACAAGACCTTAAGCAGAGTCTGACCCACAGCCTGCCTCTCAAGTTGGTACCAGAAACAGGAGAGTTGTAGAATAAGATGCCTACTACACCTCCGATCAGACCCAGTTCATGCTCGGATCTAAGTTGTTCTGCATTTTGCTGGTAAACCAAGCTGTGTTGTTTCAGGCACAATATGGCTGCACAGATGTGAAGTTAAAAGCCAGAAGATAGTAAAATCATAGACCTCATTAAACGGAGTTATTTATGTTCATCTAAACCCCCATACAGTAACCCGGCCAGTCGGATCAAATCTCCCTGGCAGTGCGGTGGTCGTGAAATGTCGTCTAAATAACAGCAGCTGTGAGAGCCTGTCGAGTCGGGCTGACTGATGTCTTGGCTAAGGATGCTCCCGGATCACAATAAAACTGTCACAGGCATTTTATCAACTGCATTCCCCACTCAGGACATTTCCTCACATCTTAAATTTCCATGAGACGAGCAGCAAGATGGACACATTCTCATCTTGCCAACTTGCATACTGTACATCCTCTCACACATATTGCACTCCTCTCTGGACTGCCATTATCTCTATTAATGGCAAGAACTCTAGTCTTAAATGAAATCCTGTCCAACATAGTCTGTCACTTTTTGCAGTAATGCCGATGTGGTCTAACGACAGCGACACCAATCTGTCTGTATAACACTACAACACCTTGACAAACTGCCCTGACTACTATGAAGTTTGGTGTGGATAGCCATGGTCCCCAGGGGCTGATCCTCTGAGGAGAATTACTTATGATTTTCACCCTTGCTGTAGTGTCATGATTCTGTCAGAACATTTTTTTCTCTAAAGAAAATGGCAGCATTTGTCGTTTGTTGAAATCCTTGAGTAACATTTGTTTATGTTTCCCCTGACAAAGGGAAATGGCCATATGAATTATGACCTTATGCTGGTGCAGTAAATATCTCATTTTCTAACCAGCAGAATAAAATGAAATTTAGTTTAGCAAGTTCATACTCCCAAGGGGTTAAACCCTTTATGTTTTGGTGACATGGTTAGTAAATACACTACCCACAAAAAGATGCTTAGTGGAAACCAAAATCACCCACTGATTGACAGCTGGATTCAAAATCACACCAAAAATCAAAGTTAAAAAAATGAAATCAGAGGCTGATCCAACCTGCATGACTTTCATTATGGCAACTTGTCACTCAGTAGTGTGCATGAACCCAACATGCCTATATGGGGCCCACTGCACCAGTGTAAGGTCTGACAATGGCTCTGAGGATTTCATCCCAGTACCTAACAGCAGCACTTGAAGGTCTGTGCGACCGTCCAAGGATATGCCTCCAGTCCATCACTGACCCACTGCAAAACCACTCATGCTGGATGATGTTGCAGGCAGTGCAATGTTCAGCACGACGTCTCCAGACTCTCTCACGTCTGTCACATGTGCTCAGTGTGAACCTGCTCGGGAGGAACGGGGAGCCAATGGCTGACCAGCCAATTCTGGTCTTCTCTGGTGAATGCCAATCGAGCTGCAATGTGCTGGGGTGGATGCTGGCCCTCATGCTGCCCTCATGGAGTGTGTTTCTGACAGTTTGGTCAGAAACTTGCACACAAGTAGCCCACTTCTACAACCCTGTCCAGTTCTCCTTGTGTAATGACCCATCTCCTGGTATCTCCTCCATGCTCTTCAGACTGTGCTGGGAGACACAGCAAACCTTCTTGCGACCACACGTACAGATGTGCCATCCTGGAGGAGCTGGACTACTTGTGCAACCCGAATAGGCTGCAGGTAACACATCATGATACCGGTAGTGACAAGGACACTAGCAAAATGCTAAACTAGAAAACAATCAGTCAGGAAGTACAGAGGACAGAGCAACAGTCTATAGTCACCACCTGCATAACCATTTCCTTTTTGGGGGGGTTCACTTGCTGTTTCCTCTCCAGTGCACCTGTTGTCACTTTCATTTGCACCAAAACAGGTGACACTGATTCACAATCGCTTATGCTTCCCAACTGGACAGACTGATGTCACTGAAGTTTAATTGTCATGATGTTATACTGTGATGATTAGGTGTTCCCTTCATTTTTTTGTAACAGCGTCCAGGAGCTGCTAGCTTTAGACTTGTCTTGCTGTCTTTGGCTGGTCTTCTGTTGCTGTCTCAGGCTGTTCCCACAAAGGGAAATTACCTCTTGTGACATGATACCTAGAACATGGATAATCTGAGGGTGATCCAACCCATAGACAGGGACACTGTGTAAATACCCTTAATGTGGATATTCCCCCAGCCTGCAGGCCAGCACGGAGTGGATGTTGCCACTGATATGACAGCTCCGTACAGTCTGCAGTCATCCTGGGTGGGCGAGGCCGGCCATGGCTTAACTGGATAATCTCCACGACAGGCTCAGCCCTTTGTTCCTCTTCAAAGGATCTTTGAATGGGAAATATCCACCTCAGGTTTTACAACCAGAGTTAACCCCTCAGACAGAACCAAGTCCCCTCACCAGAGACCACTATCCACAGTCCATTAAAGATGCTCAACGGCCGGATGACAGTTTCACTTTTGTTTGGGTTTTTTTATTCTTTCTACTTGTACCTTTGATGTCTTTACGTGACTAAGACAGTTATGTGGCTCCATTTGTGTGTATGCAAATTGATTTTAATTTAATTTAATTCATAATAATCATGTTTATTTTAATTTTAAAGCTGCACTTATCGATAGTTTTATATTGATATTTTGACCCAATGTTATATTTTTATAACACTGGGTCATTTGACAGCTTGCAATGTAAAAGTGTTCACTTGGTGTCCATTCTTCACTGGGAGTTGACAAAAAAACAATAAAGTAAGGTAACTTCTTCAGTTATTTTCCCACAAAAAGTGGGGGTTTAAAATTTGCTTTTTCATTTGCAAATGTGTAGTTCTTACGACAACAGGCTCTATAAAAGAAAACCTCTGACTTCAGGAAATTGTAGTAATAAATTAAATTTTTTAAATTAATTTTAAAGTTTACCCATTTATATAAGTTATTATTATTATTATTATTATTATTATCAGCATCATCAGTATTATTATTAACATTAACTATTGCTAATTTTATGATTATTGTGACATACACAGTAGTTATTTGTTTTAAACGGCTTTCCATCCTAATTAGAGTAATTATGGAGAAACATAATTGTTATTTTTAATCCTGTATTTTCTGGTATGAAAATCCAACATTATAAAGTTGTTTAATATTGGTTGGTAATATTTCTTATTATCAATCAACTGTAGTACAAAAATATCAGATACAAACTAGACCTTTGGCCCCTGCATCCTCGCACATTGACCAATATTGTCACCTCTCCCTTGTTCAGTTGTTCATTCCTGCTGAGCGATGTATGCTGTACATGTGTTATATACGTTGACATACATACCGCGTGAACACAATCCCCCCCCCCCGGTTGTCCCGGCAGAAGCATGGCTACATGTCACCATGACACGCAGACTAATGCAGGAACAAGCAGGACACGGATTAAGCCAAAATCCTACACGGGATTCCATTATGTTGCCACAGTCATGATGGAGACCAGGCAGGTGTGCTGCAACAATGAGCTCTTTCAAATGTAGTGTGAGTACTGTGTGTATTTGTGTGTGTGTGTGTGTGTGTGTGTGTATACAGTACATGTGTGTATGTTGGTATGTCTGTATGGGTGACCAAAGATCCTCACTAGAGCCAAAGATGAGGTAAACACATGGCCATAGCCAGCTATGATGTCACTGAGGTCTGGACCTCTCTAAACATTTGCAAAAACTTTTTTTTGAATATAGTGTATACATTATACTTATACATATGCACACAAAAATATAAATACATGTATACATCTATACGCAATTGTTCTGGTCTATCCTTTAAGTGTCTGCTACTACTTAGTTGTATGGTGTGTTGTGAACAAGGCACCAGAGCAAGTGATCCAACCTAAATGCCAGAACAGGCTGTTTGTCCATGACTCCCAAAACAACATACAGCCAGTCCAGCGACGGGCAACTAGACCTTAACTACATTATGTAAGTCATGTTACACAAGTACACACATCACATTAAACACGTGGAAATATTGATTAGTTTACTACAGATGGTGTTCATTTAGTTTTTATTAAATGTGTCTAAAGATCCACATTTATTTGTAACATGGAGATATCAAATACTGTTTTATTATGATCATGACTTAAACGTATCATTATCTTATAGTAGGCTGTCAGGATAACAGATTTCTGCACTTCATGGATTGTTAAAGTGCATTTCATTATGGAGAAGACAAACAATGATGGAGCAGAAACAAAGTAGGCCTTGATGATGTGAAGAGAATTTGTTTTCTTGAAATAAACTCATAATAAAGTTGCGATGATGAGATGAATGGTTAACATCTTGACACAATATGATAATTACAGCTTTAAAAATATAAATATGAGCATCACCAAATCATAATTTGTCATCTTGAGAGCATAAAATGTATATGAAAAAAATGTGACCTTGAGGTAACGTGCCTACAAACAATTCTTCACACATTCCCTGGGCTTCTAGAGATATCTCTTTTCTCAGTCACAAACCCGAAACAGTCAAAGCCAATCATAAATTATGGCCGGACAAGACCACACAAATGAAGAGGTGATGAGAGCAGCTACCTGTGGAGAGAAAGTCACTGAGGAAGGATAAAGATTTTAGAAGGGTGGATGTTAGGTTGTTGTTGCTTTGGGGTGGTGGATTCCGTATGCTTTGACCTCCTGCTCCGCTACATCTTTATTTCATGGCTGACAAAGTGAATGCCAACGCGGCGTAAGGAATTCTGCCTCCTCGTTTGATTTATGGTCCTCAGCTGCTGTCAGCCACCAGCTGGCCTTTAGATGGGCCCTGAGAGGGAAGCAGACACACAGACACACAGAGGCATGCATGTTGGGTATGAGAGGTGTAATATGAAAAAGCTACAATTTGATAAATGTTCCTATGTGGTTTTGAAATTAGCATCTTGAAATTACCCAGTCACTACTGCAGTCCTGTGTGGGGGGGAAAAAAGGATCATAATCAATGCAGCAGAACCAGATGTGTCGTGTTTTTTTTATTCTACTCATTCTTCTTCATTGTCAAAACCTGGTACCTGCATTACCCACAAAGAAAACTGACCCTGAGTTCAGTTGGAGATTTTGACAGAGGGCTGGTAAGCTCACTTCTTTCTAACTCATGGTCTGCAGCCCCAACCGATGCTGGCTCAAGAAACATCACTTGAGGACATTTATCAGACTTCTTACAGCTCACTCTGGAGACACAAAAGGCTTTATACAGAGTGTTGATGTAATACTCCAGCCAAAAGTTGCTTTGCTTTTCTAAGGCTAACTTTTACTTAAACTTTAATGAGTGGCAAACACGTATATGGAGGACGGCAATCCATAACCACAAAACATTATCTGTGTTTCAGAGGCTAACTATTCAAACTATTATTTGAAAAATGTATAAGAAAAATATGAGAAAAGACACAAGGGAGACGTTGTGAAGATGGCGAGGGGCAAAAACAACTCAGCTGAGCTTGTAAAGAAAGTCATCTGAATTCAGGCCTCATTCCCTTCATTGATTTGACCGTTGAGAGGGAAACCAAAATGTTTGGCTTATTTTAGCCAATTAAGCTGGGAGAGATCCAATTGTGGATGTGCTATTGAGCGTCTCTTTGCTCAAAGTGCTTATTGTCTGACTGTTTGCAGAAGGATCAATTGCAGGCTCTGTGATCGGATTAGCCAGGTAATCAATGCTGGTCGCTAATATATTAGCAAGGTAATTATAGCGATGTGGAAGAGGTAGCCCCATTGCAACAAATGCAGCACACCATCATTCTTAGATATAACAGGCTTGAGTGAGAATGACAAAAGATACCCCCCAAACCCACCACATAATTGTCTCTTTTCTATGTTACACACAAAACACACACACTCACACAAAGCGCTATCCACTACTGCCCCAGTGGAGAAGGTGTTAATCACATTACTAATGATGACACTTCACACTCCCGTCATAAAGTCATGCAGCAGCAGGGCCCAGACTCTTAAATCTCCCTCTAGCTCACAGCAATTATCCTTATACATCAACAGCAATGTCTGATGCCTGACTGAGTCTGTGTGTTTTTCCACTGTGCATACACACATCAGATTTTTCATGTCTTCTGTTCAATCAACATCCCAAATACAGTCACAATTTTTAAATAAAATGGCGCTCCTTAGACTTAAATGCAATATATAACTCATAAACTCGTAAATTGGACATTTAATAATCATGCACTAAGTTACATTTGATCAACATGCAATACTGAGCATTTTGAAATTTTAATGCAGTATGTTCTATATACAGGCGCTTAGTTATAAATATAATTGAAGTCAATTTGCCTACATTGAGTTAAATGCAATTTATAACTCATACAATTAGTCACAGTGAGCTTATTTAAAGTGGTCCATGTGTATCACTGAGTATTAAAAAATGTAATGGAGTTTGTACAGTATACATGTGCAGAGATATTAATACAATGGGAATGAAGGGGCCTCCCTAGGCTTCAATGCATTTCGTAGCTCATTAACTATACATATTATCATAATCAGATTATGTACAGTTGGCCAGTGTGCAATAAATTGCATTTTAGAATTTGAAAGGAGCTTGTGCTGTATACATGTACAGTGGAAATGAATGGGCCTCCTTAGGCTTTAGTACATTATATAACTCATTAACTGCACATATAATCATCACACGCTTATACAGTTGATTACTGTGCAATACTGAACATTTTGAAATGTTAATGGTAAATGGTATTGTATACAATGCCTGAAAGATAAATACAATGGATCTATTGAACCAAAAACACAAACTATATGTATATGTATGCTTTGGCATATCAATTGTCTCTGTACCAAAAGTGTCTTTAAAAATACTGTTGTTTAGGAAGAGTTCATTATATAGCACAATTTTAGAAATGTAAATAATTGCAATTATTTTGGGCACATATTAATATGTGAATGGTATATGTAGCATGTGGCTTTTGAATCACAGGGGAGCAGAAAAGTCGTGGTCAGGAGTATATAGAAGTAATAGAAGAAGTATGTAAGTCAACAAATTAGAGACTAGACAACTAATAAGACAAACAGTCTAGCGAGTCAGCAAAAGCAATTAGTAGGTAAAGAGGAAGGAAAATGAAACTAAGCTCAGGATATAGTCATGAGTTCATCTTGTCAAATTTCTCTTTTGACGGCAGTGAGCAGGAGTGTGGGAGATCTTCAAGGGTTTAGTGGTGTAAAGTATTCTCAAACACTGTCATGTTTAAAAGCGCTCACTGCTGTTAACTGTTTAAAGGCCCAGCGCTGCTTTGAAGAGCTGTCTCTTTGTCTAGTGGATAGGGACGGGGGCTTAGCTGAGCTGCTTGCTATTCCCCCCGAGGCTTTGTGCCTTTGGCTGCCATATGGGAGAGAGAAAACAGTCATATAAGTACTTAAGCAAAGTTTATATTTACCCAGGAATTTTCTCAGCTTTGCTTTACTTTAGTGGAAAAACAATAACCGGGCTGAATCGGCACTACCATTATAAGCACTTACGCAAAGTTCATATTAGCAATGGAAATTTCAACCTTGGCAGGAATGTCTGTGAGTCAGTACATAATGCTTCTGCTGCTGCACAAATCTGCTTTTCTCTTAACTGTGAGCAAGCAATGTTGTGACGACGATGTGAGGAAACCTCAACCACAATTACTGTTTTACTTTATCCACAATGTTGTTTCTCTTCCTTCTTCCTTTTGTTACTCACCCAGTAAACATGTCTTTTCCTCACTCCTTCCTAAAAGACTTTGTTTTTTAAAGTTGACTGAAAGGACTACGTAACATATTTGTGTGAATAAGGTGATTGCACAAATGTCATTTTAGTGTGAATCAAAAATTTGAAAATCATGATCCATGCTTTGTCAAGTGCATCTAAAAAAATAATATTAATCTACTTGGCTCTAGGTAATTAGGAGAATGTTCCAGTCCAATGCAGCCTCATATCTAAGCTGCTACTCTGCCTCCAGGTGTTCATTCTGTACATTACTGTATGTTGGTGTAGTGATACTGTTGCATCACCTATCAGGAGATGATGAGCACCCACACAGTCATCATCTTAGTCTGATGTTTTCCTTTCAAACCTAAAAGATGCTGCAAAAGTTTCAATGCAATAACTGAATATACTTGTGCTGTTTTCAACTATCATGTATTATTACAAATAAACTTGAGTAGACTTGAGAAAGAGGAAGTTGTTGGCTCCACTTGTTGGCTGAGTTATTCATGTATTTGTCTGGATTGCAACATAGCAGAACATATGAGAGCTGTTTACCAAATAACTCCCTGCAAACTGTCCATCTGGATAAGTGAGCATCAGCCCAGTGCATGCCGGGAGATTAGACTGAGCCTGCTTGGCTAAATTCAATATTTACCAACGAGGCTGCTGTCAACACGTCTCTGTTACTGTTAGCCTCCATGTGTGCGTGTGTGCACAGCATGGGATAAATAGAAGTTCTGTCTGAGGAGTGTTTTTGGCTTGAAATCCTATATGTGGGATGTTTATGGGTGCATTTAAAATGGGTAATTTCCTATTGTGTTTTTTCATCTAAAATTCACAGTTGAGTTTACAAAACTCTTCATCTAATCTCATTCTGTAGCTATAAAGACACCACATGTAAGTTAAGTATTTATAATTTGAAGGTATGTGTGTGTATTAGGGGTAGGGGCTGTGAAGTGGGGGGGATTACTGGCCTTTAATACTTGACTGTTTTTCTGTTTGCCGTAAAAGTACAACAATTTTGAGTAAACTAGATAAATACATTTGTTTCAGGGAGTTTTGGAATGGCTCACCCACACATCTGAAAGCCATCATTCTTCTACATAGATTACACGGAGAGGAAGGAGGGTTTATCAAGGGTGCCTCGGCCCTGCTATCTCACAGGGGACATATTTTATCCTGTCTCAGGCACCGTAGCTATACAACTCGCTTGGATAGGGGAGGGGGTGCAATTCGCAACTCTCACCATTAACTTACACACTGAACCTTTAAATCAGTGTCAGTGTTAAATCATCAAACTATATACAGGTGTATACATTCATTCCACACAGACTGATATATTTCAAGTGTTCATTCCTTTTAATTTTGATGATTGTAACTGACAACTAATGAAAACCCCCAAATCAGTATCTCAGAAAATTAGAATTAGAATTAGAATATTGAGCCAGTGGAAGCATGTAAATGTTAAACAAAAGAGGCCCTAGAATGGAGCCTTGGGGAACTCCACATGTCATTTTTGTCAGCTCAGATGTGTGATTACCTATAGACACAAAGTAGCCCCTCTCCTTTAAGTAGGATTCAAACCAGTTTAGTACTGTGCCAGAAAGTCCAACACAGTTTTCAAGTCTGTGTAGTAATATGTTGTGGTCGACCGTGTCGAATGCAGCACTGAGATCCAATAATACTAAGACTGAAATTCTGCCACTGTCAGTGTTTAAATGGATGTTATTGAAGACCTTAACTAGAGCTGTCTCAGTGCTGTGGTGTGGTCGAAAACCTGACTGGAAGACATCAAAACAGTTATTTAGTGTCAAGAAAGCACTAAGCTGTTGAAAAACAGCCTTTTGATTGAATGATTTTACTTAAAAATGGGAGATTTGATATGGGCCTATAATTGCTCATTAGTGACCTGTCCAGATTGCTCTTTTTTAAGAGTGGCTTAATGACTGCAGTTTTCAGGGCCTGTGGGAAAGAGGAGAGACATGTTGACAATTTGTAGTAGATCTAAGGCCATGCATTTAGAAACATTTTTGAAAAAACCTGTTGGCAGAATATCAAGGCAACATGAGGAGGATTTCAGATGTTGTATTATGTCCTCCATGTTTTTATGGTTAATACAATCAAATTGTCTCATGCTATATAAATTGTTTTTGAGTGGACATAGGGACAAGACATATCCTGTTACTGACATGGAGGCACTGATTGCTTGTCTAATTGTTTGAATTTTGTCTGTGAAGAAGGAGGCAAATTCATTGCAGGCCATGGTGGATAGAAGGTCAGAGGCTACATACACAGGAGGGTTGGTTAGCCTGGCGACAGTAGCAAACAGGGCACATGCATTATTAGTGTTTTTGGTGGTGATGTCAGAGAAGAAGGACCGCCTTGCATTTCTCAGTTCTAAATTATAAATGCGAAGTCTCTCTTTATAGATGTCATAATGAACCTGGAGATTTGTTTTCCGCCACTTGCGTTCAGCTTTTCGACACTATCTTTTTTGAGTTCTAACCAGCGTGGCATTTCTCCATGGAGATCTTCTCTTACCAGAGACCACCTTCACCTTGGTTGGTGCAATGGCATCAATAACATTTGTAATTTTAGAACTGAAATTATCTACAAGCTCATTGACTGAGACCCGTGAGAGGGCGGGTGTTGAGGAGAAAGCCTCAATAAATTTTTCACTAGTGTTTTCAGTATTTGCCGTTTTGTGATTACCTCTGTTTGTACATTTGTGTGCACGCAGATAGCACTCTCAAAGAAAACACAGGAATGATCAGAGAGAGCAACATCAGTCACCACAACCTTGGAAATGTCCAGACCCTTGGAGATGACCAAGTCCAAAGTGTGCCCATTACTGTGTGTGAGCTCCGTCACATGTTGAGTCAGTCCATAATTATCAAGGACACAGTTCTTTAGTCCCTCTGTCCTGGGGGTCGTCAACATGGATGTTAAAATCACCAACAATAACTACACAGTCAAAGTCAATACAGATTATAGACAGCAGTTCACCAAAGTCATCAAAAAAGTTTGCACAGTATTTAGGGGGCCTGTAGAGATTTAGAAAAATAGCTCGAGAAGAGGAATTCAGCTGAAGAGCCACATATTCAAAAGAAGCAAAAATTCCCATAAGACATCTTTTTGCATTGGAGGGAGTCATTAAACAAAATGGCAACTCCACCTCCTCTCTAGCTTCACTCATGAAACTGAAGTTGGGAGGGGTAGACTCGATAAGGACAGCTGCACTGTTATCTTGGTCCAACCAAGTTTCAGTTACAAACATGAAATAAAGATTGTGAGTGATTATAATGTAGCCCGTGGAATTAGATGCCACACAGGACACAATTATTTCAGGGGTTCTTGTAGCTCCAGGTTTATTCCTGACCACATGTACCAGTAAATTTACAGAGTGGTATGCTACTGAGTCTGCTGAATTTTGTAACAGTCTCTAATATCCAAAAATATTAGAGAAAGAAGAGGCAAAATACAATAAAATAAAGAGAAATACAAAAAAAAATACAGCAGTGGGCTATGACAATCGACAGAAAACATAAAATAAATCATGTTAACAACCATAAACCCACTTACATCAACATCAGTGTAATGAAGGTACAACTGTAAATGACACTAAGTTCCACCAAACCCACGTGGAACGTCAATTACCAACAAACAGAGTTACACTTTATGTAAAACCTGTAACAGTTTTTGAGTAACAAAATACAATCAGGATTGAGTCAGGGTATGACTCAATGCATGCTAGCATTACCATGAAATTTTGTACACAATGGTCGACGATTGGCACCCAAAATCCCAGCACACAATTCCAGTAGTGCCTAAATCAATATTAAATATTGACAGGTAATTCCATTTTATACCCTTGTACATTAACATTTTACAAGATATGCATGCATTTACCTACTATCCTACACAACGAAGTCTCCGCATTAATCCCTTGTACGTCCATCGCACGTTAACAGGGTTTGAAAGACCATGATGCACTTGGCGGAACGACAACAATACTACTCAATGCTGCTACCTTGTGACCAAAGTCTGCCATCACATGTACGACTGGAAATCCACTTACAATCTACTTCACACTTACTTAAATTGAACAATGTTATTCTCAACAAAAAAAACAAAGAACACATGTATTCACTTACACAACTTTTAGAACTGTATTAAACCAAAGTGGAAAAATTGCCTATGAGTAGAATTACCACCCAGCTACAATAAAATCACTGATTAAAAATGTTTTTCCTGCCAAAGACCTAACGTTTAACAAAGCTAATTTTAGTGTGTTAAAAACATTATCTGGCCCACTTTTTTCACAGGCTGCGGCTGACGAGGAATTAACACTAAATTTGCAGGATATGTTGAGTGCGTCCTGTTTCTTAACACATTCACCATGCTTTTTCTGTTACCTATCAAGACAGGGATGGAGAAGACTATCAGCACACTGGGCCCCAGCTTGTCCTGGGAAGAGTCATGAGTGCTATTTTCCTTGTAGCTGGACCCAGCACATATCAGACAGAGCTTACTGGACTTTTTCGCCATTGCAGAGCGGGAGGACGGGTTGGGCGCTGTATTTGTGACACGTCAAATCTGGAGGACTTAGAACCAGTGGTGGAGGGGACGGTGAGGGGGTTTATGGTAGAGAAAATGGAGTGGAGTGAGGGAAGGTGCGGGGAGTAAATGTTGTCCAGGCTCTAACCAGGTCTTCCATGTGATCAGTGAAGTCCAACTGGGGGGAGAGGGAGAAAGGGTGTCTGGAGATAAGGGTGACCTGGATGGGATTGGGGGGGGTAAAGATGGTGAATCCTCACTGTTGGTTTCAGTGAGGGAGGTGGAGGCTCTTCCTCTTG
>NW_024041691.1:0-24932 GCF_014851395.1 Micropterus salmoides | reverse complement strand
AGCCCAAGAGCCAGCGCTGACAGGTGCGCTCTCCCTCCCTCAGACTTAAAAATGTGGATTATTGTTAGTCTTGCTGCCACTAAAACATTACATTAGGCAACCGTTTGTTCTAAATTGTGTCACAATTAAAAAAAAATGTGAAACCTCTTTCGGTACCTCCAACAGTTGGTGGCTGGAAATAAACTTAAATTCTATCTGTCAACGCATTCCCAAATGGTTAAGATTTGTCACTCCTTGTCATGATGCCAATTATCCCTTTAAAACTTGAGCAAACATATTTTAAAGAAATAATAATTAAATGGCTGGCATTCAAGAGAAAGTGATAAAAAGAGATAAAACCTTACTTTCGGATGTGCTAACAGCCTTTTCAGAAGTCCTCCAAAGCTCTCAAACTCCAGCTCCAACTGTCCAGGTCCCTCTGTGATAAACTCTGCCCAGCTGCTTAAAGGTGAAAAGTTCAAGGATGATTGACAGGATCATAACGCTTTGATCTGATTGACTGGATGCCTGAACCCCCCCCCTTTTTTTTTTCAGTGACACCAGCCTGACTAGAGCCTGTTTTTTTTTTTTTTTTTTCTCTCACCTCAGCTTGACCGTTGGTCTCATTTTCTCCCCCCAATAACATAATATCAGATATTCCTTTATTAATTCCCCATAGTGGAAATTCAAGTTGGCACACACTATAGTCTCACAGGGAGAAAAAAAAGCACATTGAGTGAATACATTGACAATATATATAATTATATTTTTCATTTAGCCTTTTATCCAAAGCAACTTACAAATATTAATGTATTCAGGCACCCTGTGTCAGTGTCTATACCTGTCTGTGTCTCTGTGTCTAATAAAATTGGAAAATAATTAAAACAAATCTGTAGTCTGTAAGTGGAGATGGGAGATGTTGGATGCTGTGGCTTTGTGGAGTCTGATAGCTTTGATTCTAAGCTCTTTGTCATGAGTCGTAGTTTTTCCCTGTGGTTTTGAGTTTTTGCCATTTGTTTCTGGTGTCCTTCTGTTTACCTGTTCTTCTCGTTTCCTTGTCCTTGGTGTTTATGTCTTGTCTGGTATTCTAGCTCATAGTCCTGCGTTGATTTGATATGGCTTTGGTTTGAAGTTTTGTTGTCTAGTTGTTGTTTCTTAGTCACTGCCTTAACTCTTGTTCCTGCGTTTTAGTTCTTTGTGCTTGTTCCCAGTCCTGTACCCTAGTTCATGTTAAGTGTTCACTCTGGTCTATTTTGTGTCTGTTACCCCAGTGATCCCTCTGCATGTCTGTCTTTGTTTTCCCCTGCTCTCTCTCTGCCTGCCTGCCTGTCCTTCGTTAACCCTGATCTCTGTCACCTGTGTTGCTCCCGCCGTGCTCGTTACTCCCTGTGTGTATATATACCTGGTGTTTCTGTTTTGTCTTTGTCGGTTCATTGCTTTCTAGTTGTGCTGTCTCCCGGAGTTGCTGTGAGGTCTCCTGTTGTCTGCCTGCTTGTCGTGTCTCCCTGCCGTGTCTCCCTGTTACCCAGCTCCATTTGGACCTTTGTTTGGACTACCTTAGTTTATGGACTCTATATTCAGCCACTCACCTGTAAGTGTGAGCGCTTTTGGTCATAGTAAAACCCTTCACTGAACTATACCTCTGCCTTGCGTCCTGTGTTTGGGTCCTCCAACCTGCCTCACCCACACCAAACCGTAACACTCTTTGAGTCTGTGGCTGAAACTGCTCGTGAGCTGCCTCAGCTCAGCATAGAGAGCCTGTGCGCAAAGGCATTATTTTTACAATTAACCATGTAATTGGCACTACAAATTAAATTAAAACAATAAGCGGATACAGAAAGAATTTTCAATTCAGTGTTAAATCTTTGTGAAGAGGCCATTTTTGCCTGAAACTGCATTCACCATCAAAACTACAGGAAAGATACAAGGAGCAGAGTGGATTTGTTTTTCAAATTTATTTATTAAAACAGTTAAAACAAATAAAATTCAAAACTGACAAATGCAGATCTGCACTATATAAATAAAAAAACATCAGTCTCCTTCCATGGGGTCATACTCTCTCGTCTGCAAAATACTGGAGAGAAAAAAAAATTATAACAACTGCAAGTATGTGAGTTTAAATCATTTTTAGTATACATTACATTCTCATCATCCTCAATTAATTCAGGAGGCAGCGGCGGCACAGACTGGTGGTGTTCCTCATCCTAGGTCACCCGAAAGTTACTTTCCTGCAAAATGGCACAACCCAACAGTTGTTAAACCTGACTGAATAATCAGAATTCATTGAAACAATATACTTAGATGCCCCCAACTCCAAAATTCAAGCCAGTTAAATAGCATTCAGTGTCCTGTTTGACATAATTCCACTCCAGTATTTCAATTCAAACTATTCATTGAAACATCAGTGTGGAATTATTTAAACAACAATGCTGACAGCTATAGAAGTAGTTTGAATGACGAAACTGTTTTCAGTCATGGTGTCAATAATTTTAATAATGTAATATTTTGCAACATATGAAATCCTGGCATGTTGCTGTGCTGAAACTGTAAAAGCAAAAGTGTAAAAGTTCCTTTCATCTCATCTTAAGCACAAAGTCATTAAATTAAAGAACTCCCAGTGCACGATGGGACATGGACAGGCATCATTTATAGACAAGAATACACAACTTACTGTCCGCGACAGCCATACGGTCGATGCCTGTGGGGAAAAACAGCATTATAAAACATCCAATGACATGGGAATAATTTATGCATGGTGTAAACATACAGATTTACAAAAAAAAAATGTTTATGTATACTTACTGGACTGAAGTCGCTGCCTTCTTCCACTCCACTTGAGTCAGCCATTACTCGTGGGGTTGACTCGGGTGGGGGACCCACAAGCACCTCGCCCAGCCCGGGGAGAGCCACCCTGGTTGGGTAAAGTGGCGCCCAGAGGCCCCTGTCACCTCTGGTTCTCCCTGGATGTTAACGGTCCTGGTAGCGCGGAGGACCCACAGCCTCTGCACTCTGCCCACCCGTGGCACCTCGATCGCGGGGAAGTTCCCTCTAAAACGGCCCTGGAGGTGTGGACTTTTTTCCTCTCAAAAACTGGGTTTCTGAAATCGTGCCAATGGTAGCTTGTGAAACAGGGGTAAACTCCTTGAAACGGGAAAACTCTGCAAAATGGCCCTAGAGGTCTAGGGCTTCGCAGGGTTTATCGGTGAAAACACTTTGTCATTTTTTCGAGCGAGTGAAATTTCGACCCATAAACTCGCTGGCGGCCCGAACCACAACCGGCGTCCCTGACTTGAGCACGACCTTGGATTGGGGCTGGCCCTGAGGGGCACAGGCCGGAAGCACCCTGGCCGCTGACGCACTCACCATTGCCGAGCCGCCCTTTCTGGTTTTCAGGTCTTTGCGCTCTGCCGCCCTCAGAGCATCGTAGCAACCGCTCTGCCGCCCCACAGAGCATCGTAGCAACCGCTCTGCCGCCCCACAGAGCCTTACAGCATTTATAGGAGGCCACCCGACCATCTTATGCGCACACAGAGTGGCGGAGAGCCACCTCAGGCTGCCTGAGTCCTCAGTGCGAGTTACTTTCCACAAGATAAACAATTTGGGATGGGGCCCTTGCTCGGCACGGTCGCACCATGTTACAGCATAGACCACATTCATCCGTCCGTGGGATCCACCGTCAGGTCCTCCGTGCCCTCAGGGTTGCACCACTTCCCTGGGAGCTATCATGGTCCAAGTTGAGAGCTAGGATCCGAGGCTCCATCCATCAGCGGGGCAGCGAACGACCCTCATCGGGTCCCAACGCCAATGGGTGCCCAGGCAGACCGCCGCGACCCCAGCTGACACATACAACAGTGCAGCACTGAGGCACATGCCACTGTAGGCCGCACCGGCCACCCAGACAACCCAGAGACCAGGACTGGCGTCCTTGGGGGACCATGGGGACCCGGGCGGAGCCCAGGAGGACCCAGCTGACGCCCGACGCAACTAGATGCTGCGACACACGCCACTGTAGACTAGCCGGGGATGCGGGGCACCCACCATTATGAGGACCGGACTGCTCGACCACCGTCTTATGTCATGGAAGTCATCTGACCGCAACTCCGATCATCCGCATGGACATGCTGCAGAGATCGATCGTTTGCAGGAGGGCCCTCCTGCTCAGAATGTCCGCAAGCCGCTTGGCCCGTGGCTTGCTGAGGCCGATGCGCCATAGGACCACGTGTTCCGTCTGTGCCACTTGCCCCTTGCACCAATGGGGAATCCACGCACCATCACCGTGGAAATCGTGGGCCTCATACACATCAAGATCGGCACCAGCACTGTCTATTTCTCAGCCTCCCAGGTCCGGGACGAGGACCTTACCGGGACCGACCGGAATGCGCCTCTCCTTCCAGACTTCCCAACCGTGGCTAGCACATTCTCGCTGGAGGATTGCGCAGATCTTATTGTGGTTAGAGCATCTATATCTCTGGAGCCGGGGACAGCGGCCAACCACATGCCTAGTTGTTTCTCTCAACAGAGGGACTGGCCCTGCTGGCGGCCGGGGACTCTTTGCAGGGCAGGTAGCAAGGTCAGCACATTGGTACGCAGTTGGAGCGCCAACCTGAAACCAACTTCAGTCATGCCCCTGACTGGGGGGTCACACAGCCAGCTGTTGCTAGTTGTATCACTGTGGAAGACTACCACTCCAACACCTTGGGTCCTGAGTGTACACCATTGCTCAAATTCACGGTCCTGCCACATCGCGAGGGGAGGCGGGGGCCCCTCCGGGATATTCGTGACATCAGTAACAGCCGGGGCAGGCGTACTGATCGCCTTGGCACCGATCGAGGAGGACAGGTTCGAGATGTCTTTGGAGGAGACCACCGCCCGGGTCACCTCTCTGACAAGCTGGTCTTTGGAGCCCTGTCAAGCGGCGCCATTGGACGGAGGGAATATGAGCCGCCACTTTAACCACTCCAAGGCCGCCGTCTTTGGCTCGTGCGTAGAGCAAGCCATCAGCCGTGGAAAGACTGAGGTGCAGCCACTTTTTCACTGCAGAGCGGATGAGTCTGTCCGCTCAAGCAAAACCGCTTTGCCCACCATTCTGTGATCCGCCGCATAGGTAAGCCTCGGCAGGGCATACATTTTGAGGACCGCCAACTTCTGAGTTGGCTTCAGGAGTGCAGCAGAGATTCTGGTCAACAGGTCAACAGTCATCGACTTCAGGGGGGGCTTGATGATCCCCTTCCACGGAGTGAGGCAGACACCCAAATACCCCACTGATTCACCGATACCGATTAAGTGCAAGGGGGCCCCACCCAGCCTCCATTGGGGCCCGACGTTGATTCGATAGGAGGCACCGTTCGGGCTGATCAGGAAGCTGTGACATTTACTCGGGTTGACACCAAGACCAGTGAGCCTGGAGAATTCCTCTAATATCACCAGGTTTTTCGCCATGCCATCCCAGGAGTCGCTCAGCAGAACCAGGTCGTCGGCAAATGCAAAGGAGGTGACCCGCTCACCCCTCACCTTGAAGCCTTCCCCGTGCTCCTCCGACGCATACAACAAGGGATCGATGGAGAGGCTGAAGAGCAACGGGGAGAGGGGGTCACCTTGCTTGACCCCCTTCTTCAAATAGATACGATCAGTGGACCCATCAGCCATCTTGACCCTAGCATGGGACCCGTGGTACGCACTCCGGAGCAGTTCACAAATGTGTTGGTCTACCCCCAACTGGGCCAGAACGGCCTGAATGTGCAGGTGGGAGACAGAGTCAAAAGCCTTGGCAAAGTCCACAAAGACCACAGCCAGTGCCCGCTTCTCTCTCTTGCTCAACCGAATCATGCCTTCCAGCAACATTAGGTTCTCGGAACATCCAGGGGACTCAACAAACCCACGCTGCCATACGTGGGTGTTGCATGCCTCAGCCAACCTCTTGCATAAGATACCGGAGAAGGCCCTGAGGACGGTTGAGCTGATAGTGATAGGCCGCCACTGGCCTATATCCATTTGCTTGTCCCGGTCGGGGGACTTGGGGATTAAGGTAGTAACACTACCTTTCAAGCACTTGGGGACCTTGCCGGTGTAAAGAATGGCATTAAAGGCGCCGGCCAGCATAAGCCCTTTGGGGTCCCAGGCCAGAAGGGCTCCCCTCCCGATACCATCTGGGCCAGGCGCCGAACCCCTTTTAATCTTCTGCACTGCCGCTAGAACTTCGCCCGGGGAGATCGGACTGCAGAAGGGGGTGTTATCGGCCACGGCCGGGGAGGCAAACTGGCCCAAGCAAACAAAACCGTCAGGGCCTCCCTATATGGCCTCATAAGTTTCTTGGATTGTGGCTGCAGGGATACCGCACACAGCCGACACCGCTCCATCTTAAACCAACCGGGCTGCCTCGGCCCTGCGCCTACGGTAGACGCCCTGCAGGATCTTGTACCGGGATCAACTATAGATGGTTTCACCTGCCAGACCGATACTAGCCGTTCCACCTCACCACAAGTCGTCGGGGCCAACCAGCTATCGCTCAGTGTAAGACATCAACCACTGGTGTCCGTACACCACACTTCCCACGTCTTGTGAGGTGGGGGCCATGTCTCCAACCCCCAGGCGGCTCCCTGTCAGCTCAACCCTTCCTCGTTTTTGCCAGTGGGTTAATGTCTACCTTCCTTGGATGTGGTAGCCGTTTCTCAGGCTCCCTCTCCAGAATCGAACCCTGATTCCCCGTTACCCGTGGTCACCATGGTAGGCACAGAAAGTACCATCGAAAGTTGATAGGGCAGACATTCGAATGAGACGTCGCCACCACGAGGGCCAGCGATCGGCTTGAGGTACTCTGCCTGGCGCCCCTGGTAGTCCGAACCGCAGCCTTGGTGCACCGTTCGGTGGCCCTGGTAGACCGGGCTGGAGACATGGTACACCGTTCGGCGGCCCTGGTACTCTGCCCGGTGGAAAGGACTCAGCAACGGATGACTCCCCGGGTTGGATGGGCTGTCACCTCTGGGAGTCAAGCTCTGGAAGTGGAGACACGTGGGGTTGACGCGGGTGGGGGGCCTACAAGCCCCTCGTCCAGCCTGGGGAGAGCCACCTTGGAGGGGTAAAGTGGCACCCAGAGGCCCCTGTCACCTCTGGGAGTCAAGCGGCGCCCAGAGGCCCCTGTCACCTCTGGGAGTCAAGCTCTGGAAGTGGAGACACTTGTGGTTCAGGCGAGCGGGGGACCATCGAGCCCCTCGCACAGCCTGGGGAGAGCCACCCTGGTCGGGTAAAGCGGCGCCCAGAGGCCCCTGTCGACTGATTCGTGGCCCTGGCACTCTGCCCGGTGGACAGCACTCAGTCCCGTGTTGGATGAGCTAAGGTGCGAAGCGTAAAGTGGTGCCCAGAGGCCCCTGTCACCTCTGGGAGTCAAGCTGTGGAAGTGGAGACACGTGGGGTTGACGCGGGTGGGGGGCCCACAAGCCCCTCGCCCAGCCCGGGGAGAGCCACCTTGGACGGGTAAAGTGGCGCCCAGAGGCCCCTGTCACCTCCGGTCCTCCCTGGATGTTAACGTCCCTGGTAGCGCGTAGGCCCCAAAGCCTCTGCACTCTGCCTAGCCGTGGCACCTCGATCACGGGGAAGTTCCCTCTAGAACGACCCTGGAGGTGTGGACTCGCTCGGGACTTTTTTCCTCTCAAAAACTGGATTTCTGAAATCGTGCCGATGGTAGCTTGTGAAACAGGGGTAAACTCCTCGAAACGGGAAAACTCTGCAAAATGGCCAAAGCCCTAGTCCTAGCCCTAGGGTTTATCGGTAAAAACACTTTGTCAAAAATTCGGCCTCAAAATGAGAAACTATTCAACGTACAATAATAAAAATAAAATACAAATCGAGGAGATAATATCAAAGTGACGAATGGACAAAATTCACATAAATACTCTCTATCACAGGCTCTTCTCGGCTCCAGCGTAGCTTCATTCGCCCTTTTTTTTAAAAAATCATTATGTTTGTCATGGTGATCATTTTCAACCCCATTTTCTCATTGTTTCGCTGGGTCCGCAGCTGGGGAGGGGGCTGCTTCCCTGGATGCCTGCCCAGCCAGGGCTCCATGCTCTGGGCCACAGACATCCAGCTGGGGAGGGTGGTTGGGCTTGATGGAAAGAGGGGATTCAGGGCTACAATTTGGTGTATCACAAAAGAAAATCTGAGTGTCCTAGGCTGAGCAACCTGGTTAATATGTGGACAACATACAGTGGGTACGGAAAGTATTCAGACCCCTTTAAATTTTTCACTCTTTGTTTCATTGCAGCCATTTTCCAAAAATCTAAAAAGTTCATTTTATTTCTCAGTAATGTACACTCAGCACCCCATCTTGACAGAAAAAAACAGAAATGTAGACATTTTTGCAAATTTATTAAAAAAGAAAAACTGAAATATCACATGGTCATAAGTATTCAGACCCTTTGCTCAGTATTTAGTAGAAGCATCCTTTTGATCTAATACAGCCATGAGTCGTTTTGGGAAAGATGCAACAAGTTTTTCACATCTGGATTTGGGTATCCTCTGCCATTCCTCCTTGCAGATCCTCTCCAGTTCTGTCAGGTTGGATGGTAAACGTTGGTGGACAGCCATTTTCAGGTCTCTCCAGAGATGCTCAATTGGGTTTAAGTCAGGGCTCTGGCTGGGCCATTCAAGAACAGCCACGGAGTTGTTGTGAAGCCACTCCTTCGTTATTTTAGCGGTGTGCTTAGGGTCATTGTCTTGTTGGAAGGTAAACCTTCGGCCCAGTCTGAGGTCTAGAGCACTCTGGAAAAGGTTTTCGTCCAGGATATCCCTGTCCTTGGCCACATTCATCTTTCCCTCGATTGCAACCAGTCGTCCTGTCCCTGCAGCTGAAAAACACCCCCACAGCATGATGCTGCCACCACCATGCTTCACTGTTGAGACTGTATTGGACAGGTGATGAGCAGTGCCTGGTATTCGCCACACATACCGCTTAGAATTAAGGCCATAAAAGTTCTATCTTGGTCTCATCAGACCAGAGGATCTTATTTATCACCATCTTGGAGTCCTTCAGGTGTTTTTTTAGCAAACTCCATGCGGGCTTTCATGTGTCTTGCACTGAGGAGAGGCTTCCGTCGGGCCACTCTGCCATAAAGCCCCGACTGGTGGATTGCTGCAGTGATGGTTGACTTACTACAACTTTCTCCCATCTCCTGACTGCATCTCTGGAGCTCAGCCACAGTGACCTTTGGGTTCTTCTTTACCTCTCTCACCAAGGCTCTTCTCCCCTGATAGCTCAGTTTGGCTGGACGGCCAGCTCTAGGAAGGGTTCTGGTCGTCCCAAACGTCTTCCATTTGAGGATTATGGAGGCCACTGTGCTCTTAGGAACCTTAAGTGCAGCAGAAAATTTTTTGTAACCTTGGCCAGATCTGTGCCGTGCCACAATTCTGTCTCTGAGCTCTTCAGGCAGTTCCTTTGACCTCATGATTCTCATTTGCTCTGACATGCACTGTGAGCTGTAAGGTCTTATATAGACAGGTGTGTGGCTTTCCTAATCAAGTCCAATCAGTATAATCAAACACAGCTGGACTCAAATGAAGGTGTAGAACCATCTCAAGGATGATCAGAAGAAATAGACAGCACCTGAGTTAAATATGAGTGTCACGGCAAAGAGTCTGAATACTTATGACCATGTGATATTTCAGTTTTTCTTTTTTAATACATTTGCAAAAATTTCTACATTTCTGTTTTTTTCTGTCAAGATGGGGTGCTGAGTGTACATTACTGAGAAATAAAATGAACTTTTTAGATTTTTGGAAAATGGCTGCAATGAAACAAAGAGTGAAAAATTTAAAGGGGTCTGAATACTTTCCGTACCCACTGTATTGAAGTGCTGAGAATACCTCCTTAATTAGCTTTATTGTAATGCATATTTTGAGCTGTCCTGTTGAGCTAAATTAATGTGTTTAGGCTTGATGGAAAGAGGGGAGTCAGAGCTACAATCTGGTGTATCACAACTGAAAATCCGAGTGTCCTAGGCTGAACAGCCTGGTAATATTAGGAGTAAATTGTGGAGCCCTCAGAATACCTCCTTAATTAGCTTTATTGTAATGCATATTTTTAGGTATCCTGTTGGGCTAAATTAATGTGTTTAGGCTTGGTGGAAAGAGGGGAGTCAGAGCTACAATTTGGTGTATCACGACTGAAAATCTGAGTCTCCTGTCCTGAACAGCCTGGTAATATTCGGAGTAAATTGTGGAGCCCTCAGAATACCTCCTTAATTAGTTTGATTGTAATGCATATTTTTAGCTGTCCCTTTCTGCTATATTAATGTGTGTGGGCTTGATGGAAAGAGGGGAGTGAGAGCTACAATTTGGTGTATCACAACTGAAATTCTGAGTCTCCTGGGCTGAACAGCCTGGTAATATTCGGAGTAAATTTTGGAGCCCTCAGAATACCTCCTTAATTAGCTTGATTGTAATGCATATTTTTAGCTGTCCCTTTCTGCTATATTAATGTGTTTGGGCTTGATGGAAAGAGGGGAGTCAGAGCTACAATTTGGTGTATCACAACTGAAAATCTGAGTCTCCTGGGCTGAACAGCCTCGTAATATTAGGAGTAAATTTTGGAGCCTGGTAATATTCGGAGTAAATTTTGGAGCCCTCAGAATACCTCCTTAATTAGCTTGATTGTAATGCATATTTTTAGCTGTCCCTTTCTGCTATATTAATGTGTTTGGGCTTGATGGAAAGAGGGGAGTTAGAGCTACAATTTGGTGTATCACAACTCAAAATCCGAGTGTCCTAGGCTGAACAGCCTGGTAATATTAGGAGTAAATTTTGGAGCCCTCAGAATACCTCCTTAATTTGCTTGATTGTAATGCATAGTTTTAGCTGTCCCTTTCTGCTATATTAATGTGTTTGGGCTTGATGGAAAGAGGGGAGTCAGAGCTACAATTTGGTGTATCACAACTGAAAATCTGAGTCTCCTGGGCTGAACAGCCTGGTAATATTCGGAGTAAATTTTGGAGCCCTCAGAATACCTCCTTAATTTGCTTGATTGTAATGCATATTTTAGCTGTCCCTTTCTGCTATATTAATGTGTTTGGGCTTGATGGAAAGAGGGGAGTCAGAGCTACAATTTGGTGTATCACAACTGAAAATCTGAGTCTCCTGGGCTGAACAGCCTCGTAATATTAGGAGTAAATTTTGGAGCCTGGTAATATTCGGAGTAAATTTTGGAGCCCTCAGAATACCTCCTTAATTGGCTATATTGAAAAGCATATTTTTAGCTGTCCCTTTCTGCTATATTAATGTGTTTGGGCTTGATGGAAAGAGGGGAGTTAGAGCTACAATTTGGTGTATCACAACTCAAAATCCGAGTGTGCTATGCTGAACAGCCTGGTAATATTAGGAGTAAATTGTGGAGCCCTCAGAATACCCCCTTAATTAGCTTTATTGTAATGCATATTTTTAGGTATCCTGTTGGGCTAAATTAATGTGTTTAGGCTTGATGGAAAGAGGGGAGTCAGAGCTACAATTTGGTGTATCACGACTGAAAATCTGAATCTCCTGGGCTGAACAGCCTGGTAATATTCGGAGTAAATTTTGGAGCCCTCAGAATACCTCCTTAATTGGCTATATTGAAAAGCATATCCTTAGCTGTCCCTTTCTGCTATATTAATGTGTTTGGGCTTGATGGAAAGAGGGGATTCAGGGCTACAATTTGGTGTATCACAACTGATACACCATAGTGCTTTACAGCAGGCCTCTGGAAAGAGCCAAATTTAGGCCTAACTCAACAGTTCTCTGACAGGGGCCACACGTTTGAAAATGAAAAATGTTGGTCTCCAGTGAAAGGCCTGGATCTAGGCTATATATTGTCCTATCACTGAAGTAAATGTGATCCTGTTGAAGAGAGAGCCAGGCCTATGAGTCAGCAGCAATTCTGCCCTCTTCGGTGAGACTTTGTAAAAATGCATCACCTGGGGAGAGGTTTATCCTGTACTCACCCGAAAATGTAAGACTTAGCTGTGTGTACTGTATGGCTGGTTTGAAGCTTCCAGGTTGTCTTATAATTCTGGGTCTGGGCTTACAGTGCAGAGGAAGAGCTAAGCTTTAAATGTGTGTATCATTAACCATATATGTGAAAATGTTGGGCAGAAATACATAGCAAAAGCTTTAAGAAATCTGACCTCTGACCCCGGGCGGACAGGCATGCTAAATTGAGTCTGTCCTGGTGTATGTGGAGTCATCAAGTAGAGTCATCAGTCCTACTTGAAATTCAACCCCGACTCCAACAGTGCAAACCGTTTGGCTCTAGCACCTTCCTATCAAAAGTTATCCCCAAAAAACTCACCCGACTTTTGACACTTAGAATTTAGCTGTTATTTTCTGTCTGCAATGCGGCATATATGCTGCAGCTGGGACAGCTTCTGACAGCTACTCTCCAATTGTCTCCAAATTACATCTACTTGAAATTCAACCGCGAGTCCAACAGTGCAAACCGTTTGGCCCTAGCACGTTCCTATCAAGTGTAATAACTTTTTTTGACATTGTCCAAATAGGAACATAGACCCCACATTGAAAGTGATGCCAAATGTCAAAAAATGCTAATTTCCTTATTTTTTGACATTTAGCATCATTTACAGTGGGGGGGTCTGTGTTCCCAATTGTCAGGACAAATGTAAAAAAGTTTCCCAAATGTCAAATGTCACTTTAGAGGGAACCTCAAAGACAGCTGGGGGCCCCTCTACTGTTCCTGGAGCCCGCCTCATTATTGAGAGTCTGATGTTGAGTCAAATGTCAGACACTTTTCAATTATTCAGGCACCCAAAGCTAACTTAAAATAATTCATTTGACCCATGCGAGTAAACAACTATGTAATTTATTTTCAAAACACACAAACAGCAAACAGTAGGACAACTTATTTAAACAAATTTAAAAGGAACTATATGCAGAAAGTCTTAATAAATGTAAAACCAATAAAGTAAGTTGTATAAATATAAGTATTTGCTAGTGACCAGCTTCCTAAATCAGTTATTAAAAAGAGACCCGCCATGTTGGTGGTAAACACAGACCCCTCCCACCTGGGAGGACAACACTGGGTCGCTATCTATATTGACAAGCAGGGTGTGGGATCATTCTTTGACAGTTTTGGGAAACTCTCCGGTATACTCACATTTTCCTGAATCCTTTTCTGTCTTTCTCAACAGTAATTGTAAGTCCACGCAACATTCTGTTAGACAAGTGCAAGACGTGGATTCTGTAGTGTGCGGTCAGCATTGTGTGTTTTTTCTTTACCACATGGATAGAGGGATTCCTTATGAAAATGTAATGACTAAATATAGTAATAAACGGTCATGCAATGATTTTATGGTGTGCAAATTTGTGAAACGTGTACGACAATTTTTTTTGTTATTATGGTGATATAAATAAAAACACTTTGAAATGATAAAGCTATGTCTCTATGTATTTATTTAAAATTAAAAAGTCCAATGTCCAAAATCCAATCACTCAATCACATTTCACGAGATACAAAGGAACTTGTTTCATTGTTTGCTAATCGACCCCCTCTGGTAACAAGAGGTGTAGATGCTGGTCCAGTAATAAGAGGAGAAGATTCTCCAGTCTTTATTAATCTCGTCAATTTTTCTTTTGACCTGTTGATTTGGTACAACTGATAAAGGTATATTCAATATAGCCAACGATTGCGGATATTCATCCCAACCTGTAGGTCTCTGGCTGTCAGACACGTTGTGAGAAGCAGTTACTCCTCTTATCAAATCATACACGAGACCCTTTAATAACATTATCATTAAACACAAACTCCCCACGTTCAGTCCATGCAGATATGAGGACATTTTATCCAAAATATGCTGAGCTTTATTCCTGCTGTTTTTTGGCATGTTTTTTAAAACTTCTTCAAAAACAAAGTCTCTTCCTTCTTGATTCTTCTGCTCTTAAGTGTGAAAATCTTCAGCGACTGGCATTGACAAAGTTAGTGTGTTCTGGTATTTTTCCTCCTTGTTTTACCATGGTGAGAAATCTCTGCAATGCGATGGAATATTTTTTTGCTTTTTCATGAAGATCTTCAGTCTTTTGATCCAGAATGTCTTTTATAGTACGATCCAGGTCATTTTCAATTGTTTCTCGAATAGACTTGTGTGCCGGAGGTCTTCTTAAAAGATCAAGTTGTTGTTTAGGTACCAGAAACATTTTTGTGCATACTCCATAGTCATCTAAGTTTGTCTTGAAGCAATAAGACTCGTTATAAAAGGCACAGCGATACTCAGGAGGGGTGGAAGAAAACCGCCAGACTGTTTAAGCAACGTCTTCTTTTTCTTTGAAGCGCAAACCTTTTTATTGCCGAGCAGCCTAATCCCCGCCTTCTTCTTTTTTAATTTTTGATGCTGTGTCTTATTTAAAGGAATTTTACTCTTTAAAACATTGTAAGCTATTTCGCATAACGCTACCAAAAGGTCTGGTGATGCAGATTTAATAATATTCACTCTCTGAGATGGAGATGCTCCGTGCATAATTTGCAGTAAAGACAGGTTTCTTTTAATGCGATCAGACATGTTTATTTACTTTCTCTTAGGCACATACACAACAGGCAGGTCTGAAAGCAAGTCGTTTCTGAGTCTGAAATCATCAGGTGTCTTAGCTTTAAAATCAATCATCATAATTGGTATTCAGAGTAATAGTACGGCTAACTTTGCCTTGAAAAAACAACTTAAATTTCTATGATGCACATATTTTGTAAACACATTTGGGACCTCATTGTTATTGCTAGCATGATTGATTAAATCATCAATAATCAACAAATAGTTTTTATCTACAGGCAGCAATGTGTCATCGCATTAAGACAATGGCAAACCCTCAACAAAATCCACATTTTATAATTTTCAATGACTGGTCATACAATGGTTGCCAGCACAAATAAATATTTACAACATTTTCAATATGTTTTGAAATTAACATTTCGGCATCTTCCATCAACATTTTCACAAAATATGTTTTACCGCTGTTTGAAGGACCTGAGACAATTCGACTAAAAGGATGTTGTAGTCTAAAATCAAAACCATCAGTCTCCCTAACAGCCTGGTATGGTAAAGTTCTCAGATCAGGAAAAACTGCATTACGTGTACATGACTTGAAATCTTTTGGCAATTGTTTTGTTTTTTAGTTCGAAAGCCTTTTTATTTCTCACTATAGTGTCTGATTTTATCATCACGTGTCGCGGTGTCTCATCTCAATTCACAAACTCAATCAGGGTTTCTGAAGTGACGACTGATGCGTTATGAGAAGTTAATGTCAAATCAAGTTAAATCAAGAGGTGAATTTGTACATTAGGTATACTTTGTCAATTAAAGCAAACCAGACAGCCTTCTGTGTTTGAGAACAGGGATTACGTACTGTAAACTCGGATTCTATGAGTATAGGTGCAGCCCTCTAAGTTGAAGGCCTCACTGGGCCTGGGTTCTCAGTACTGAAGAAAAGGCATTTGGGAGCCAAAAGCTGGTTCTCACCGTTGTATGTATTCAAGGTACGGACATAGGAGAGGCCCACGCTGTGGGTGGGCGTAGACTAAAATTCTCAGTGCCGTGCAGGCGCGTGGAAGGGGATACCCAATAGCGATAGCCTTAGAGGGCCACGCCTATACTCATTGAATCCAGGTTACAATACGTAACCCCCGTTCTATTTCGTAAAGGCTTCGCCCTCTAAGGCTATCGCTATTGGGTTAGAGGCGAAGCAGGATGAGTCAACGCCTCACTGGCCCATGCGGTACCACCAAGCACAACTCACCTGCCTAGAGCCATAATAAGCCACCCAGTCGCCCTCTGACCGCGGCATCGGTGTCGGTGTGCATGCGAGCACCGATGGCGTGGCATGGGAGGCCGAGGGCCAACCCATGCGTAAGTCGGGAAATTGGATGGGGGGCCCTGCAGCTGTACAGATGCAGGCGGGGTCACGACAGCAACCGCATCAGCTGCGCACAAGGCAGGGCCACGTAAGCAGCGGCCACCCCCCCCCAACACCGTCCCATGGGAGGGCGCACCGCCTACCGGTCTGGGTCTGTTTCTACAGGTTCACTTGGCTCCTGAGTGTAGCTGTTGCAGTTAATTTTCGCACTGGAAGTTGATTCTGCCTTCAAATAAGGTTGTATATTTGACTTTAGAAGTAAGGTACACAGTATGCTTAGCGTTTAAGTGGTTTATGTCGTGAGACAGCACTGTGGTAAGGTGACTGAATGAAAACAAACTTCCCCTTTTCGAAAGAGGCTTATGAATTTGTCTTTCAATGCCATGCTAGGTACACAAAATGTGCAAAGCAAGTTAAATTGTAATAAATAGCTTCCACGGAAAACATCACCATGTGTCACCCCTCAGAGCTTTCAGAAGATTTCCATAATGCAAAGTGACAAATACCATATGCCTAAATCGACCTATATGAAGTGATCTTTGATTAGTTCTTGTCAAACTGTTGTGCTGTTTGGGCACATTCAGAAAAAAATCATTACTCCCATAGAAAGGTTTATTTATACCACGCAGAATAGTTAATATTTAGTGTCTTGACCCTATCACTCCCCAAAGCATACACTAAAACAGGTGGAAACGGGAGTGGTGGTGATGTTGACTAAAGCTCAGAAGCTGTGGCGGTTGTTTGCACTTAAATCAAGCACCCACTTGCTGACATTGGAGAGGTGTTGAGGTGACAGAGACTTAATCATATGCTGAAATTGTCCAGTCATGATATACAGCATGTATCCTGGCTAAAAAACGTACTTTCAAAATCCACATAGCGATCATGATGCAATAACTATTTGCTGAGCTACTTGGTTAAACTTATAGACAGCGCTGGTATAGTCCTTGTGTTGTACTGAAGTGCACCAAACGAACAACTTAGACTAAACAAAGACTCCAAGGCTAAATTGAGTACAATTAGAAGTTTAGAAGAACTAGTGTAACATCATGGCATTACACGACTGCTTAATTAATGATGTGAGTGCTGATGTTTCTTGTGATCACTAAGCTTAAAATAGAAACCATAAGCTATAAGCAACTTTTATTTACCAGACAGTTCAGTTTGCTCCACTGGACGAAAGAAAAGTCTCCAACTATATTGCATTGATACAGAATTATTCCAATGGAAAGTTTCCCGTGTACTTTAAACGAAAATTACAATTACAGTATGTGATAGCTGGCAACCATTCTTAGGTCCTGAAAGGCTGAGATTCCCCTTAGTATTGAGTCTAAAATTTCAATTAGTAGATGATGATTATTTGTTTCATAATTCATTTAAACAGATTTGCACATACTGACGCCTAGTTATCTTTCTAAACTCTTAGTTTCCTTATTTGTCACATTTTGTCTTTAGGTTAAATGTATCCATTCTTCAAAAATGGAGGCACGTTATCACATTGATGCAAAATGTCCTGTAAGCCTAGTATTGCCACAAACAGGAGAACATGAGATCATGACAGATGACCAGAACTCTGTCCAACTTTGGTGGATAACTTATCTTAGCATGGACATAAACAGGGGGAACCTACTGTCAGCAGCTGGATGAGGTTTGGTGCGTGGATGTCAAAAATGTATAGAAAGTCACATCATATACTCAAGCAAACCCAACCCAGCTGGCCACACGCCACATTGGGTCACAGCAAGTAGGCAGAACTGACACATGCTGCATGCCAACGTCCACTCCTGAGTTTGTATGTGTGTGTTTCTACCAGGCTTTTCAAGGTAACTCCAATTTCCCATCCTGCTGTGTTCTGGATTATCAACATCTTTGTCAGCAAGGAACCGAGACAATCCATACCATTGGGTGAGTTGTCTCTATAAACACTCATTCAAAAAGACTCATTGAGCCACTGTTTGCCCATCAGTCAGTCATACAAACATTCTGTTGAGCACCCCGAGTCCATTAAAGGTACACTACATGCTAAGGACTTACAGGTTTCTTGTGTGGATTGGACCAATAGATTTCCAGTTACGTCTCTTTGTCAATATATTTGCAATCGTTGAGGAGTGAGACGGTCTTCTTTAGTATTCACTAGGTTTATCGCAGGAGCAAGCGACAGCAAAGGCAAAAACTATGCCACAATGTGCATGTTTTCTATGCTACTAGTTTCAAGTATATATTTAGAATAAATGACAGTCTCATTAATAATTTGTTATTTTTCACACAATAAATCGTTTCAATTCTTTTGGTGTTATTGGAATACATAACACTTTACATAAATCTTCACACTAAACTGTTGCATTGGGCTGCAGGCAAAATTAAAATAAATGTTATTTAAATACTTTTACTCTTTTGTTTCACAAGCAAGATGCCAAATGGCTAAAGATAACCTTCAGATTCACAGCCAAGCAACAGAATACTGAATTGCCTGAATACATTAATGTATTGATCAAATACTTTATTATTGTTTCTATTATATTACATTTACCATGCGCGCGCACACACACACACACACACACACCACACACACAAACAAACAAACAAACAAACAAACAAACAAACAAACAAACAAACAAACACACACACACACGAAAGGATCAATCATTCCTCCTTCCCTGAAGGAGAGAGGGATGTCATCCTGTTGCAGGCCACAAGAGACATTGATATCTGTGAGGAGCTGCTGTTTAATTACGGCGTCAAGCGCACATCTTTTCGGGGAGAAGGACTGAACCTCGACTGGCTGGATGAGTGAACAAAATGCCATTCATTCAACACTCTTGCAATAATATCTATATACACTGCATGTTGTTTGCACATTGCAATTGTTTTTAACTTGACACTTAGTTTAATTTTATTATGTACATAACAGTGTCTTTGATTTTTTGTTATCTCCCCTGTACATAGCAAACAATAAAGATTCGACTATAAGCACTGTAACAGCTGATCATTTCTTGGAAAATTCTTGTTCTGAGACTGAAAAACTCAACAATGTCTGTTGTTAGGTAACCGAGCGTAGCGTGGAAGTTGAGGAGAAATATTCTAAACACCTATTTTTAAACCTGCTAACACTAAAGAGCTACCTGCACACTAACTTGTTGATTTTGGCTGAATTTCCTTTGTATCACATGTGATCAGAGTATAATAGACCCTGTGCACAGGCAACTCTGCAGACAGTCATAGCTGTCCTGCAGCTGCCTGTGGGGGGAGGGGGGCATTTGCATCTGTACACAGGGTGAGAATGCGAGTGTGACACTCTGATTCAGCCAGCTTTCATTTAAGTCATTATTTCTGCTCTAGGAGACCAGGGTAAAATGAGTCAGCTTCCACTGCTTTAATTAAAACATGTAAATGCCATATTACAGATTAGAATGACACACAGTTTTTGGGGGATAACTTTTGATAGGAAGGTGCTAGAGCCACCAAGTTGCAGACCACCAAGAGCACCATTGGACTCGGGGTTGAATTTCAAGTAGGAATGATGTGTTTTGGAGAAAATTGGAGAGTAGCTGTCAGAAGCTGTCCCAGCTGCGGCATATATGCCGCATTGCGGACAGAAAATAACAGCTAAGTGTCAAAAGTCGGGTGAGTTTTTTGGGGATAACTTTTGATAGGAAGGTGCTAGAGCCAAACGGTTTGCACCGTTGGACTCGGAGTAGGACTGATGGGGCGGCTGTGGCTCAGGAGGTAGGGCCGTTAATCAGAAGGTCGGTGGTTCAATCCCTGGTTCCCCCTGGTTGCGTGTTGAAGTGTCCTTGGGCAAGATACTGAACCCCGATTTGCCCCTGGCGGCTGTTCCGCCAGTGTATGAATGTGTGTGAATGTTAGTTTCCGTTTGAGCACTTAGGCTCAGTGTATGAACGTGTATGACTGGTGAATGCAGATGTAGTGTAAAAGCGCTTTGAGTGGTCGAAAAGACTAGACTAGGCGCTATACAAGTAAGGAGCATTTACATGATGACTCTACTTGATGACTCCACATACACCAGGACAGACTCAATTTAGCATGCCTGTCCGCCCGGGGTCAGAGGTCAGATTTCTTAAAGCTTTTGCTATGTACTTCTGCCCAGCATTTTCACATATATGGTTAATGATACACACATTTAAAGCTTAGCTCTTCCTCTGCACTGTAAGCCCAGACCCAGAATTCAAAGACAACCTGGAAGCTTCAAACCAGCCATACAGTACACACAGCTAAGTCTTACATTTTCGGGTGAGTACAATAAAGCTAATTAAGGAGGTATTCTGAGGGCTCCAAAATTTACTCTTAATATTACCAGGCTGTTCTGCCCAGGAGACTCAGATTTTCAGTTGTGATACACCAGATTGTAGCTCTGACTCCCCTCTTTCCATCAAGCACATTAATATAGCAAAAAGGGACAGCTGTTAATATGCATTCCAATCCAGCCAATTAAGGCGGTATCCTACGCGCTCCACTAATTAGTCCAAAACGTTAAGAGGCTGCACAGGCTGGGACAGCAGATTTTCGGTTCACATAAATTTAAAGGTGAGATTCAGACCTTTCCATAGACACCAATTTCAACATGGTAGAACAAACAAGTCAAAGCCAAACTAGTAGTATGTACCATAATGGGCATAATTATGAAAATGGCCGTATTGGCGCTATGAGATTTTCGTGATATTCTGGCATCACTGGAACCGGCTCGACAAGGCGAGAACAACCGCGCCTGAAGCAACTTTCTAGCATGAACAGAAACCGAGAGATTGGCAAAAAAGGATTTGGGTCTTTTCGTGCAGCATATGTGATGCGGTCAACCCTAAAACAGTAAAAAATTCATAAAAAATCAAACAAAGGTCGTAACAATGAATAAAGGTGGTCAGGCGATCGGCGGGCCTGGGGGCACCTGGCCATGTAATCCGTTTACCAATCCAACGCAGTTTAATGCTGAAATATTAGCCATATTCAGCGTTGAGGCGATATTGGATTGGTTGGACGGCATTGGATAGTCATGCTAGCCGTTGGATTTTGGTACCTATTTGTTGGCCCCGCCCTTAATCACAAATAAGAATTGGAACCAACGTCGTGGAGGATGCGGTTTCCGAGTTGATGTTTGAAAATATGCAGCATATATGTTGCATAACTAGGGTTGACTCGAAAAATATTTTCATACAAAAAAAAAATAATTCCGAATCGTTTTAAAAAGTTATACGCTAATTTCGAGTCAGTGAGGGCTGAGCGAGGGCGAACAGGTGCGGGGGTGCCAACTCCAAAAAGTAAACATTAGCTTTTCAGTATTAGTGCAACAAAATAAACATGGTTGGGTTTAGGCAACACTGTTCAACAACCAGTCACAATTTAGGGTCACCATTTCCCCTAGTCTGCATGTCTTTGGACGGTGAGAGGAAGCAAGAGCACCCAGAGAGATCCCATACAGACACTGGGAAAATATGCAAACTCCACACAGAAAGGCCAGGGCAACCGGGGTTTGCAAGATATGTATGCACACACACACACACACACATATATGTGTATATATAGAGACACACACACACACATATATGTATATATATATAGACACACACACACACATATATGTGTATATATATATAGACACACACACACACGTGTTCCACTCTAAAAATAGAGGCATATGTTAATGCCAAGATTCAGGCCTTTCAAAGGAGATTATTTACCTCTTTGCATTTTCTATATATATATATTTTTTTTTGTTGTTTGTTTGTTTGTTTGTTTGTTTGTTTTCATCTTTTTCCTTCAAATATCTTAAAGCTAAAAGGAAAAGCCCATCAGGGTGCTAGTAGTATAATAAACTCATAAACTCCAAAAACACTTTAATAAGAACATCAAAAAGACAAATTTTCAACATTCACTTAAGGTTTTATTCTTTCCTTTACAGGGTTTTGTCTTCAGATAACTAAAGATTTTAGTTTTTTGTTGCATTAAATATGATGCAGTGTGTTTTGATACGGAAGCAGAATTGTACATAAGACATAACAGAACAAAGACTGTGACCTTTTCCTAAACCCAGTAGCTTTATGTGCCTAAACCCAACCGAATCGATTAACTTTTTCTTTACCTAAAGGTGTTGTATACTGATGCTGAAGACTACACTTTAAAACTGTGTTTTGATACAGAAGCAGAAGGGTACCTTATGCGTCAAATGCTTTATCAGGTTTTTGGCAACCTGGGATGGAAGTGTTTTGTACATCCTCTAGATGCCTGAGGCACTTAAGCCCCCTGTGCCACGTCAACGCAGTCCATGTGGATGTGTTTTTTTAATAAAAAATTAACCCCGAGCAATTAACAATTTACAACACAGGATTTACCAACCATTAAAAAAAGAATGGATACTGTATGTGATGCACATATTTGGTCTGACCTACTGATACATTTGTAATACTACTTTGAGGCTTTGTGCTTTTTAATGATTGTAACATTGACCAGGGAATATTACCCTGCTTTACAGAAACAGTGTTAATCCTTTGTATCCTGTCTCAATGGTTGTTGTTTTTTCTCTTTGACTCTGTGATTAGTGAGCTTTAGCGTCTGTTTCTAGTTTCACATCAGTTGGACAGCCTGAATGCTGTAGTAGGAAATTACAAAATGCAAGAAACGGGCGTGGCATCAATTAGACTGTACTATTGTACAACAGACAGACAGACTGGTAACCTCAGACTGGTAACCACAGACAGACTGGTAACCACAGACTGGTAACCACAGACTGGTAACTACAGACAGGTAACCACAGACAGACCGGTAACCACAGACTGGTAACCACAGACAGACCGGTAACCACAGACTGGTAACCACAGACAGACAGGTAATCACAGACTGGTAACCACAGACAGACCGGTAACCACAGACTGGTAACCACAGACTGGTAACCACAGACTGGTAACCACAGACAGACAGGTAACCACAGACTGGTAACCACAGACTGGTAACCACAGACAGACAGGTAACCACAGACTGGTAACCACAGACTGGTAACCACAGACAGACAGGTAACCACAGACTGGTAACCACAGACAGACCGGTAACCACAGACAGGTAACCACAGTCAGACTGGTAACCACAGACTGGTAACCACAGACTGGTAACTACAGACAGGTAACCACAGACAGACAGGTAACCACAGACTGGTAACCACAGACAGACCGGTAACCACAGACAGACAGGTAACCACAGACTGGTAACCACAGACAGACAGGTAACCACAGACAGACAGGTAACCACAGACTGGTAACCACAGACAGACAGGTAATCACAGACTGGTAACCACAGACTGGTAACCACAGACAGGACAGGGCCGTGGTGGGCCATCTTGAGAAGCCGGCTTTGGAAGGACTTTTGCATCAGTGTTTAGGACAGGACGGTTCAAGCACTGCAAGTCAAGTGGTTTTACAGGAAGGTCAGAATATATAACCACAGATGCAGGACCAAAAATGTTTGGATAAAGTGTGTGAGGATCGAGGGAGACTTGAGATATTAAACAGACTCCGTAGATTAAGGGATTTCGAGTCAGTGAGGGTTGAGCGAGGGGTGGCAGGTGCAGGGGGTCGCCAACCCCAAAAACTAAAAAACATTAGCTTTTGAGGATTAGTGCTCAAAAATAATGAGAGCTGGGTTTAGGTAACACTGTGCTAGAACAGGGGAGGGTTTTATATATGTGTATATATATATATATATACATATATATATATATATATATATATATATATATATATATATATATATAATGTATATATATATATATGGGATATATGAAGGAAAAAGAATAACGTACAGATATATATACACTCTTCTTTTTCTTCATATATCTTAAGGCTAAAAGGGAAAACCCATCAGGGTGCTTGTAGTACAATAAACCTTCAGAAAGACATTCACTTAAGGTTTATTCTTTCTTTTATAGGTTGTTGTCTTCAGATATAAACATTTTAGTTTTTTGTTGTGTTAAACCTTGATACAGTGTGTTTTGATACATAAGCATAAGGGTACTTACTTACTATGCATCAAGTATAGACGCTTTATCAGGTTTTTGACACCCTGAAATGTGTTGTAAGCCCCCGTGCTGCGTCAGCGCAGTCCATGTGGATTAAAAAAAGAATGGATGCTGTATGTTATATACATATTTGGTCTGCTCTACTGATACATGTGTAATACTACTTTGAGGCTTTGTGCTTTTTAATGATTGTAACATTGACCAGTAAATATTACCCTGCTTTACAGGCACAGTGTTTTCTTCTAAAAATCTGACTACATTTATGCAGGGAGAGCAGTAAGAAAATGTAAATCTTACAGTTGTTGTCAGTTGATGCAAGTAAAATTGTGCTGTGCTGAATAATCTTGTAGCATCACGTCCACTTGAATTTTACTTTAACTCTAGCTCATTGTTAATAATCTGTCAGTGGGTCGGAATCCCTTGTCCTCTTATTACTAGGGTGACTGAATACATTTACAAAATATCCCCCTGCAATAGCTCACACAGAATGCATGCGTAGTTTGAAAAAGAAACAATTTTATCCAGGGGGCTCTGGATGGACAAATTCAGTGAACAAAACCAAACATTCTTATTTTTAAATCAAAAAGACCAATTTCCAACATTCACTTAAAGTTTTATTTTTTCTTTTACATGTTTTTGTCTTAAGATATAAACATTTTAGTTTTTTATGACAAACAGTTTCATCCAGGGGGCTCTGGATGGACAAATTCAGTGAACAAAAACAAACATTATTATTTTAAAATCAAAAAGACCATTTTCCAACATCCAACATTTCTTTTACATGTTTTTGTCTTTAGATATAAACATTTTTAGTTCTTTTTTTTGTCAAACTATGATACAGCATGAACTCTTTAACCCAGGGGGGCGCTATAGAGCCGTGAACCAAGATGGCAGCTTAAAGTGAATGCCCCTTGTAGCCTGCATCAAGATTCCAAAAAAACCCAGCCTTTGAAGCGTAAACTGAATCGGAAGATGTCAAAATCTGTTGCTCTCAAGGATTGTGATATTTTCACGGATAGCATGTGTGACCTCACCATGGTGTTAGCTGAACTTC
>NW_024041690.1:0-19199 GCF_014851395.1 Micropterus salmoides | reverse complement strand
GCGGGCCTCCACAGATTCAGGTCCTTTCTGTAAATAAGAAAATGTAATATAACAAAAAACAAACGTAACAACCGCCAGTCGTGCCATTAGATCGACCTTTACAAAGCTAATTATGTCTTGCTGATGTTCAGCTGAGATGTGTTAAATATGTATGTATAATCTGTATTCTTAAGTTTCAGGGTGTGAGCGTTCAGGACCTCCATATTAATGAGCTGCTAGTGACAAAAACAAGCACAGAAGCCACACAGGTCTCATTATGAACATTACCAAATGTTTTCATACAGTATATAAGTTTTCATCATCAGAGTAGCTACGACCTGATGTGCGCTGCTCTTGTCACTTCTTTGCCTCTGCTTAGCCAAAGCCATGAGTTTAAAAACTATACATTTACACATTAGAAATATCACATTATATAGCGAAACACACATGAACACAGGAAGAACATGCAAACTCCACACAGAGAAGCCCAGGCTGGATTCAAACCTGCCTCACGAATTGAATTAATTATCATTAGGATGTTTTTACTTCATCAGCCAACATTAGTTCGCTAGTGTGAATAAATCCTTGAGTGCACAACTCACGTTTCAGCAACGCTGATTGCATCGCTACTTAGATTTAGATTCTGATACCATTTCCTCCACCGAATCATCGGTGAAACGGCAGTCAGACGGTGGCAGGGCAAAGTGTGACGCGTTTTCTGTCATCTGTCCTCCAACACAGCACGCACAGATGCCATAATGAAAATGAACAGCACACCATTAGCTAACTCTCTGCACAAACGATGCTAGCTAACTACACCGGGCTAACACAACTTAGTTAACTTAGGTAACTAAACTATAAATATATGATAAATTGGTTAGCTAGCTCACAACGATGTTATCGGTTTGACGCTCTGACTTAACGAGGCGTGACGAATGACCACCACTAAAGTTGTGGTCACACGTCCCACCTCGTTTTAGCAACTAAGCAATTTTTGCAACTTAAAAAATATTGGCGAACTATGTGGGTAATCAACATTGTAAGGAAATGACTGGAGGGGGGCTTTAAAGACAAAATTCAGTTTGCACCCTTTATTATTTGCAGAAAAGTTGTATTCTGTGTTATAGGCTAAAACAAACCTCGTGACATTGATATGTCTTTTAAATCCACATGAGATTTTAAGAGGATAGGATTTACAGATCCCTCCTTCAGTGAGGAGGCTCCATACAAAATGTCTGTGGAGAAAAACTGATCCAACTCCCAACATCTTTGATCTTTGCTGTCTATTTAGGGCTCCACAACGTGCAGCTTTATAGCCAAAACTGGATTTCTGTAATATGTTTATATATACTGTAACAGCTGTAGGCCTTTTCTTGAGTGCACGTCACTGCACATTTCCCTAATTCCCCTCCGTGCAAAATACAGCCAGACCGTCCCTGGATATGTAGGTTGGGTGTGAAAACAGATTTGGATATGGTCAATTTCTGTGTGTTGGTGTACCCTCCCCCTCGCTGATGTCTGAAATGTGTGCAGATCCTTTTAAAACTGCAGTTCATTTGTGTAATGGTTGCAAAAACACTTTGGCTCAAGTTAAGTCCTGCAGGCAGCAGCGCTGTGCTGATGATGCTGGGACCCGTCCTGCTGGGATTTGCAGTGTCTGTTATAAGTACATAATGCTGAGCGCGCTGCGTGATCCGCGGCCATCTTCACAGCCAGAGGTCAGGGAGGGTCTTCCAGATCCAACAGCCACACCTCTTCCATCACGGTCTTTTAGGGTTCCATCAATACTGATATTTTTGTATTAAAGCTGCTGATAGAGGAATTATATTCAACATCATAAATGTTTTATAACCCTGGGATACAAATGTAAAAAAATATTGTCACTTCTTGCACCCCATATAAATTTGCTATGTATTTTGTTTAATTTTTCTGTAGTTAATTAGTTGATGCATCCCAGTGTATTGTTTCAGCATGAACAAACAAAGAGTTTAACACTGAATTTTGATAAAACAACTGGGTGTTTTAAAAATATATGGAGTCCCAAAAGCAACAAAAGTGAACACATTAGCCAAATAGAGGAAAGGGCATTACTAAGTGATTAATTGCATTTGCATTTAAAGTATGCATTTCAAAATGCAATGAAAAATAATATACACATTATATTATAGTTTCCTTATCCTGTCTTAATTGGTGAGTTATTTACATATTAAATTGCAAAATGTTTTTTGTAAAAGGCTTAAATTTGTTTTAGTTTTTGACCAGTTATGTGTCTTTGGTTTGTTTGTTGTTGGTACTGCAACTTTCAACAATAAGGTAACTCAAAGAGCTTTACATAAAACTTTTAAAATACAAAATACATCTAAGAAGACACAAACTTAAATAGTTGATATAAAAAAAAGTGATTTATTTTACACAAATTTTACTTTTAAACTAAAGGATTTTATTATTTATTATCCATACTAATATATTATATTTTAATTTATATATATTTTGTATTATCATATATACTCTTACCTAATCAGATGGGTTGTCTGCGGCATTTGTGAGTACTTGGACCGTATTCCCGCCTGTCAACTCAATTTAATAAAATCTTAATATACTGGATTACTATACTGGATTACAGCAAATGACCTTCAGCAGCCACTTATTAGTTTCATGACAATAAATATCTGAGTTGGAAGAGTGTGAGAGTCAAGGTCAGAAAAAAGCTCATAACAAACTCCCCCTTATGGAAATTGGTAACCACGGCAACCACAAATAATTATATGAGTGGTGGAACAAAAAAACCCAACAACATAAAATATCTCCTACTTTCTAAGCTGACAGCAGGAAAAAGAAAAATAATAATAATAAACACCCTCCAGGTATCGTCATGTTCACAACCCCAGCAGTGAATCACCAAATCTACCCCCCCCCCCCACACACACACACACACACACACACACACACACACACTGCTCCTCTTTGTGCATATATTCCACTGTGTAATGCCAGACTCTTTAGTGGTGACTCCTCCAAACTGCCTACACTGAACCAACAACATGCAAACATCACATGCATGCAGAGCGTTTAATCTGCTTTGCATCGCGTTGTCAAATGCACGACACACTCATGCTTAAAATAGTCCAGAGGTGAATCTGCTGGAGCGAGAGAGTGAGTCCAAATGTCACTGTTTCCTTAATGTAAAATTACATCTGCAGAGGTCAAGCTGTAGTAGTGTGTGTGATATGTGTGTGTGTGTGTGTGTGTGTGTGTAACAACCTCCTCGATCTACAGCTTTCTAGACAGTTTTCTCAGAAACAAGCTAATCCTGTCTCAGGGGGTTTAGTGATAAAATGACTTCTGGAAAGAAAGAAAAAAAAAGTCTTTATGTACAACCAGGACATTAGATGTAAACTGAGCAGCGTCTCCTCTTCTGAGACCAAGAAAAGAAACAGAGCTCCCACTCAAGAGAGTTTAGAGAAGTATGCTGCACCACCTAGTGGAGGATCATGAGACCGCAAAGGCTTTTATACTTTTAACACCAAAAATAAAGCACCACATAGAATAATGCTGGTCAATGGAAACCATGTATCTCCAAATGTGGAGATTTCTAATTTAAAATGTTTTCCAAAAATATTACGAGTAACATATTAGAAAGAAACCTTCAGACTGTGAAATGAGCTTTTTGTCACAAAGCTAAAAACATTGCGTTTTATCTTTGTTAATGAAAAGTTGACATTTGGCCACGGGGTCAGTGGGGTCAAGGGGCCCCAAAACCGGAGTCAAAACTGATGATCTGAATCAAGGTTCTCAAGGTTTTGTGGTTATGGTATGTCACTGTACAACTCAGATTGTACAATGAAAAGCAGCTACAGCTCACACAAGCTGCACAAATAAGAGTAATAACTCGAAAGGAGCAAAAAAAAAATAAAAAATAGAACAAGTGGAATTAGAAAAGCAATCAGAGAAATAGGCTGGCAATATTCTATATATCATTATTGTGAACAAATTCTTCGGTCATCAGTGATGCTACGTTGGTGGCTTCGTACATTAATTATGCTGTCTATGGTTTCTCAACACTGTCTCACTTCCTGTCTGTGGCTCTCAGTTCGGAGCTTATTGGTTCTTCTGAAGACAAAATCTTAGAAAACACCTCACAGATATATGTTTTCATTATAAAATAAACGGATCAGTGATTTCCTAAAGCAGCTGCTCACTGTAGTATAAACAGGAAGAAATAGTGCATCTGTTGGAGACTATTTCATGGTGAATAAACTACAGTGTTTGTGTTCAGTGAGGCTCACTGATGGGTTTAATTTTTTAAAAGGAAACTGAATTCTCACTCAAGCACAATTCTCACTGAAATCGTGAGAGGCGAGTGTTGTAAGAAGACTCTTCCATGATGCTGTCAGACACCTGAGACACTCTGAGCCGGTGGCAAAATAACTTTTTGGGACCTAAATTTTTACAGTTGCAGTCGCCCTGAAGGAATACGTTGCAGCCACTGGGTTCAGCTGCGGCTGAAGCATCTGCTGCACAGATTTAACCTTCTGTCATTTCAATACCAATATGTGTGAACATAGAGCCCAGGTTTAAAAATACAACAATTTTCATGTATTGAATTAAGTATTTCATTTTTAAATCACTTTCTACTTCTACTCCACCACATTTATTTCACTGCTTAGTTACTTCAAAGATTCAGATTAATAAATAAATAAATACAAATACGAAATGATTATTATAGCTACCCAGCAGTATGTAACGTCATTAAAATGCCTTTACCAGCTGCAACATTAAATAAACATACATTAATATGAATCTTTATAATCCAATATAAGTTTAATTTGATGTTAATACATTTGTACTTTACAAAAGAACATTTTAAATGCAGGTCTTTTACTTCTGACAGAGTATATAGTCAGACTTTAGTAAAAGTCTGAGTAGTTGTTCCACCACTGCAGGAAGGGACTTAGAAATGATAGAGAGGGGGAAATATCTGCAGATTTTATTTTTATACAAACCTGAAGTCAGATTCAGATGTGAGCGTTTAAAGCATTTTTGTTATTTAAACTTTGCAGCTTAAACTTGTATGTTGCAGCCTCCACAATGGAAAAATGTTTGAACTTGCATGAAAACTTGCTAATGGAAAACACCTGTTGTGACTTCACTGATTGACGTGTGGAGAGAAGCACGTTTGAAAAGGTTCAAAGAGTCTGACTTTGTGCTGAATTACCTTTGAAGCTTCAGATAGTTATGTAGCACTTTTAAAACCTAAGGTACAAAGTGCTTTACAGGAGGAAGACATGAGGAGCAGGAACTAAAAGAGACAGAGAGTTAGAAAATTAAGAGAAAGGCAAAAAATGCTATGCAAGGATGAGAAGCTCTGTTGCAGTGCTTTCTTGCTTACAGCGCATTGCTGTTTATATATTATTCATTTATATGACAAAGAGCTTATGGGCATGATTGGCCAGACAAATAGACTTTGTATTGATATTGGGTAAAAATAGCGACAGATGACACAGAAATGAGACGAGGCATTTTGTAATATGTATTTATATATGTATATATATCTTAAAAATACATTTGAGAGTAGTGTTTTGAAATCAGGCTAAAGTCGGACATTACCATCATAAAATCCTGTGAGGGGTCTGATATAAGACAGCGATGTCCTAGGTTTGGATCAATCATTCAAAACTTTATTACAGACTCAAGGTCCAAATCTTACTCACACAAAATAAGTACATGCCCACAAACACACATGCATACATACGTGAATCATGATCCCAGTAGGAAACTGTTCAAACCTCCTACTTTCCAGCCCGTCCTCACCAGAGAAACAGACGTACATGTTGATCATGCAGCAGTATTACGACCGATATTTAGATTTTTGTTAAGCTGCAAACCTCTAGTGGCAGAAGAGTCAGGTGACGTAGTATAAAGAGTGTCAAAGTCATATAAGCAAGAGGTGGTGTGGTGGATGAGTAATCTCAGGACTTTCACGCAGGAGATGGAGGTTTGAGTCAATGTTAAAGAAAGTCAACGGTTTGTTTGAAGTTGTTTGTAGACAACTTACGTCACGTGACTATATCATGTACTTATTTTAACCCAAACCACCATCTTTCCTTAACCTAACCAAGTGGGATTTTTGGCCTAAATATAACTAAATACGAAACATTTCAAAGTTTTACCACAGTAGTAAAACTACAATTCACTTCTGTATGAATCTGTATTTAGGAGTGTATGACTATTTTATTTCAATTTCATACCACAGAAATAAAAACTCCAGTGACACTTATTTCAGCACAGTGGGGTGGGATGTTGGAGACCCTGTTAACACTAGTAGCCTCCTCAGAGGGGCGTTAGACGAGGGAAAGTGAAGGAGGAAAGTTCCCCAGCTGCTGGATTTGGCCCCAGCAGGCTGCTGCATATGCTGTGGTGGATTACACTGATCCAACCTAATGCCTAAGACCATGCAATCATTCATAACTACAGGAGCTGTTGAGGGCACAGCCACGGTTGCTCGGAGCACCATCTGCCGCTGTCCACGGAGGATTAACTTCGAGGAAGATGCTGAAAGTTGGGGGTGGGAAAACCAGAGGCGCAACAATTTGTCACTCTTAACTATCACCTGATTCTTCTGCACTAGAGGTCGCGGCCTTCTAACTAGGGTCATAATAAGCTGCTGCATGATCGACTGTACGGCCGTTCTCTGCTGAGGACGGCTGGGAGGCACGTATAGACCTGAGGTGTCAACCAACCTATAGAAACCCCACTTCAGGAACCAAACATTTTACCAAAATATCACACTGTTTTTTTAAAAGCTTTTTAATTGAACCTGTCTCTGAATAACCTGGCAGAGCGCCTGGAGGTTCTGGAGAACATCTTGGATTGTTCACGGATTGAGGCAGAAAGATTGGAAAATCTGATCAATCCATGAAGAATGAGCATTGTCTGAAATTCATTTTAAAGATGATTCAAACCAGCTGTTATAAGATAAAATGACTGCAGCTGCACGGTCGTTATCTGCCTCTGTATTTCTTTTCCTGCTCAGAATTGATTGATAACTTACTGTGATCACTTAAAATGGGTTTGTTATAAGTCTTTTTACAACTTAAAAAAAGGGTGTAATAAGAGACACTTGTCTCTGAAAATAGCAACTGTTTCCAAACAAGAACATATCAACTCTAAAGGTGACGATATGTCAGTGTTGTAGTTCACAACTTGTTTCTGCTGTAAACAAGTATCATCGCTTTGCACTGCTGTTCGCGTGAGACTCAACGCACTTTATGCACCCTGATCTCTGAATGAGACAACACTAAAATCTTGTCCTGTATTCGTCTTGGTTTGTGTCCACAGAGAGTTGAAGCCCTGCCCTCGATCATCAGGAGAGTTGATCCACCTGCAGGAATCCCCTCCACCACAAACCACTCACAACAAACTGCTGCTGCACTTCAAAGAATCAGCGTCCACCACCACTTTTTTGGAACTCTGTGCCTTCAACCAAAATTCACCAGTGATACTTCTGAAGCTTTCTTTTGCGTTTTTTGTTGCTTTTCTTTCGAGCCAGACTCAGAGGATATATCTGCCTGATGTAGGAGGGCCCGGGAGCGTGCTGCTCTCACAATTGTCTCTGGAGAAAAAAAACATTCAAACCTAACCAGGACTGGTCATTTTAACATCCTATGTGTTCTTTTTTTCTACAAATTGTGTCAGTGATTTATTCATATCAGAAGAAATCCCTCGCTGTGCAATATCAGTCCTTTATGTGAAGTTGTCATGTGGATTAGACTTTGGACAAACTTTTTGGTTTATTTTTGTAATGATGTTTTCCTGATTTCTATTTTCTAAGACAGATGGGAGGGGAAAAAAATAATCATCTGAACACCTTTAAGGGAGAGAGGATGTTTGGTTGTTGCAAAGACAATTTGTCCAAGTTTAGTTTCCAACTACATCCCCTCCGGCTCAGTCCTGGGCCTAAGCCATAGTCTATCTCAGAAAACAATGCACCAGGCATTTTAAACACAACAGTGTCCCTAACAGCAAGATACATTCAGGGTCTCACAGTCTGGGGCCAACACCTCGGGCTCTTCGTCAGCATCTTAGCTGTTGGATCTTTTAAGTGATGTTTTGGTTTCTACTGTATGTTCAGAGGCTTGAATCTGAAGTATTAGTATTCTCTACCTTTGTGTGGCCTGTTTCTTCTTGCTGTATTTGTACTTCCTCTTACATATCAATCAAGCAACAATAAGTGGCATGAGTATGTGTCAGTGAGCGAGTGTGTTCGCCGGAATGGGAGGTAAAATTCTGTAAATTCTCAAAAAAAGCTGGATAATGGCTGGTTCTCCTGTAACTAGCCGGTTCAAATGAAGGAAGGGGGGAAAAAAACAAAGTAAAAAATTCCAGATAAGAAATGGCACTTGATTGTTAGTAGATGTTATGAACTTGTTGGCACCAACATCATGTTTTCTCTGCCCTTCTGAAGGTTAAAACATTTCAAACATAACACACAAGTCAAAGCTTGATGAGGCTCTAAAAAGTCACAGATTGTAGTTGAAACTGTTTTCTGCTTTGTGAGAAGTAGATTAAGATACTCAGTAAGTTTTCTAGGAGCCTTGTTAATTGCTGCATTGTTAGATCACTGGTAGATAGCCTTGCTAACGTTAACTTTTAAGATAAGGTTCAGTTACCCATATTATATACTGCATTCATGTCTAATAGGAGTTTCTAATCCAAGTCATAACGGTCTTTACAAAGCACAGCATGAAGTAGATTTAGTCCCAAATCTTACAACAAAGTCCATTAACTAGCGTCAGAGCTTTCGAGCACATCTCACGGTATTCATGCAGACCGTTGTCCATGTCCATCTTCTCATCCTTTTCTCACCTGTTTGTTAGATGGTATTATGCATTTTCAGGTTCAAAATCCTATTTAGAGGTTGTACCAGAACAGGTTTATGGTTATATTTTGTCATACTGCACATTGCTGCAGCTCCTCTTTTCAGCCTGTGTTGAAGGCTTCGTTTTAGCTATGGAGTGATACATTGTCTCTAAATGATCTTTGTTGGGAGTTGCACATGCTCAGTTCCTACTTAAAGACTACTAGCCAATCAGAAGCAGAGAAGGGCGGGTCAGCGAGAAGCCGGTAAACAGCTCGGGTTCAGCCGTACGTGTTGCCGACCGGCTCGGCAACATGGACTGGAGCGAGAGTTTCAGAGCGGTGAGTTATTAATCTGTATCCTGTGACGTAACAGGGATGAAATGGGCTGGACTACAAACAAGCTGTTTTCAAGCACGCCTTTGGGCTGGACTTTGAGCTTTTTCACTTTGCAAACCATTACATGCACAAAAAAGGTATATAACTCAATAAAGAATAGGGAAAAAGACAAAACGCATAATACCACCTCATTAACTTCAACGTTAGTTAGACCAGTCTTTGGTAATTGGTGCTTTTGTCACTGAGATAAACTTCTCAAAAGCTCAATTTTAATAAATGAAGGCCGGCTTTGTAAAGACGATAAAATCATATTATTAAATCAATAACATTGCAGAGATTTCAGAGTCAGAAAAGGTCAAATTTGACAAGGGATTTCTCTAAAAGCTCTGATACATCCAACTTGGAAATTAGGCAAACAAACATGGTTCCCTCCCATGAGTCCATTATTATTATCCATTTGAACCCTCACGCCACCAACTCTGCAATCGTTCATTGATTTTGATATGTTGGGAACATGGGAATCTTTCCTGACTCTACCTTCTCCCGCAATGATGACGCAAACGCATTAGCCGCTCCAATCATTTAATGTTAGATTGTGCCTTGTTGGCTGATGTCGCTAGTAGTTAGCCACCGGTCATCTGGTCTGCTAAGGTTAGCTGTCGGTCACAAACTAATTGAAAAAACAATAGAAATTCTGAGCATGGCTTTTCATGTTCGACTTTGTTAACAAGATGATGTAAAGAAAATGTAAACAAAGGCTGTAAGATGTGGTTTAACGACTTAAACTGACTCACCAGTGGGTCTTTACAAACACATGCTGTGCAGCCAAACTTAGGCTACATCCACACTACTATGTTATCAGTCCTCACCAGAGTTTTAGCTGCGTATCAGAATTGATCTCTGTCCAAAGTAAAACAGCACATCACGTGACCGTTCATGTACACTGGGCATGTGCATGCTGGTGTTAACAGGAACCGGATTGTCTACTCTGCAGTTGCAGAACATTCAACGATAGAAGAAAGTTCTACTAGAGACGAACGAAGAACCACACCAGAGATGTTTTGCATGGACCGACATGGCGGTGGAACTGTTATTAAAAGTAACACAGGAGTATAAAAGTCATGTCATAGGAGCCTGATGAATCAGGGAAGGATACACCCTTTGAAAGTCCTCCATTTTTCCTGTTTGAACTAATACGCTTTTTTTTGTTTTAAAACAAAAAAAGGGGTCGGCAGCGTTTTGAAACTTCTCCAGTTTTAGGTGTTTGGAATCGAAATGTAGAAGTGTGGATGTAGCCTGAGTTCAAAACAACACTGTGCTTTTATCGCATTGTGCTGCTGTAATAAAAATATTAACTTCTGTAGATGTTTCACAATAGAAGTTTTCCAATGGAGGTGCAGGGATTACGGCCCCTGAACAACTGGAAGGCTTTTAATGTGAAACAGAAAAGTTTTGAGTTTTTACTGCAAACAACCTTAAGAAGACAGATCAGGAAAGCAGGAGGTTTCTGACCAAAATATGATCAAATTAACTTCTGACAGTGAAATAAATTACACACACTGTTGACATGTGCTTATGGCGTTTCAGCTCTGGCAATGCAATCATTGATAGTTGGCATAAAACACATCACTGCTGCTACAGACACCTGATTTAAAAAACTAGGGTAAACTGCAGAGAGATTTATCTGGCAGTGAGAGGCTTAATCAGCATTGTGTGAACTTGATTGTTACAGACGTTTATATGTAAAAGTCTTTCACGCTCTTTAAAAACAGGAGGATTTATTCAAAAATAAAAACCTCTTTCTTCTAAACAGCCAGGCCACTATTTGAGAATTTACTGTAATTCCTGTTTTATTGTTTCAATCCTGTTTTCCACAGTTGTAAAATGTGTTATGTGTATCCTTGAAGCTGCTATCCCTGTACTGTGTAGATCGGAGATGTCCAGCCTTATCCCTGAAGCCCTACAAACATCCTCCATTAGCTCACCGTACACCTCACATACACACATTTTTATTAAATGCATCAGTGGGACACTCGATTCAGTTTGTGCCTTTCAGGGAATCATTAAATTTTACATTTTTGAATTGTGTGATTTTAACCTGTTTTACAAGGTGCTTCTTTATCTCTTTTAACCAAACAAAGATGGCAACTAATGTAGACGTGATACAGCGCGTGGCCAAAAGTATTCGGACAATCTAGTTAAACAAATCATTCTATAACCATGGCCATTAATCTGCTCCATAAGGCTTTGGGAATTGGCTGCAGGGATTTTCAATCATCTAAAATGTCTTTGTCTCATTCCTTATTTTGATTTTGTTCAACATTTACATGACACATGGCCTTAAACCTCACCTTGATCTGAAGACCAATAATAATTGTTGTTGGTTTAAAAAAAAAATTCCCTCCAAAGTTTCACAAATACTTTACACTTTCCATTATTGGATCCAGTGGCGTTAAGTATAGAGTATATTTATTCAAGTACTGTCATTTTACTGTACAATTTTGAGGTACTTGTACTAGTGAAAATCAAGACTAAAATAGATAAAGGAACATGACAAAAAATAATAAGAAGAACAGTTTGGTGACGTGCTGCACAATAATAGGCTACAGGGAGAATTTGTTACTTAGAGTTGCCTTCTTTATTTGGTTGGAAACTGGTTTAGGCCTGGTCACACCATCATTTACAACAGCAAAATCAATTAATACCTATAGAATCGTTGCGATCAGTGGATTTGATGAGTTCAGTACTTAGACTCATTGATTGGTGACCAATAGTAAGAGCTATTGTAGTTTAGCAGTGTGAAACCATCTAGTTTTATGTTTTACACACAGTTAGGAGACAGGAGGCCATGCTACATATATGTCAGTGTGTAATTTCTTATTTTCAGGTTAGCAGCCGAGCTAGTGAGCTTAAACTAGTTTAGAAAAATGCCTGACCATGCCAGATTACTTGCGTGTTAGTAGTAAGCTCTCCAGGTAGGCCTACAGTAGTTCACTAACTATGTTTCTACAACCATGTATTTTGTGCAAAAGACACAGTGTTGAATTCTTGTATTCCAGTAACACATTCTCACTCCCAACTCATCAAATATTGAAACCCTTCGTCAAGACCTTTGGCATTGCTTCTTAATGCCCTGGGTACCGCTTTTTTTTATGTTTTTTGGTTTTAGGGCAAAAGTAGAGTCAATAATTATGCAACATCTCGTTAGAATTTCAAATAACATTATGTGGTAACGTTGTGATTGTTGCCATTTGGTTAGGTTTAGGAAAAGATAGTGGTTTGGTTAAAATAGAAAAAAAAGGTAGTTCATCAGTTAACTTAAGTAACTTAAGTAATGTTGCTTATGTAACTTAGGCAACTTTCATCACTTTACGTAAGTTACCCGTGTGCGAGAAAGTTTCCCAGGAAACACAGACTGTTAAATATCATATAGGCCTACCTACCCGGGCTCCCCAGTGCGTTGAGCTACGGCGTTCCTCTGTGCGTTACAAACTGGTCTTGATCATACATCCATATGTGAAAACTTGGAAGTGAGAACAGGTCTGAGAGCATCTGGTGGGAACACATAGACAAAGCTAGCAAGCTTGCTTACTGTGAGTTAGCTAACTTAGCTGTCTATCTTTTTAGCATTATCTCTCCAGTCACAGTAGTTCACCAACTAACTAGTGACTCAGCTTCTAGAACCATGTTTCTGGTGTGCCTGGGCCTTTACAGAAACAGTTTTTCATAGTTTGTATTTGGTGACATGTTTATTTCTGTGACTGAACTCATATTGAAAAACCCTCAAGTGTAAAAACTGCGACCCTTTAGAGGCACAAATTGGCGCTTGTGGTCCGCCAATTAGTTTTTGTTTCCATCAAATCCATATTTTGACATTCTTCAGTATATCATGAAAAGCGGCTGTTTGTAGGCATACCTGCAAAGTGTAACCTTTTTTAATGCATGGTTTAAATTGAATACAGTCCTTCATTCATGTCCACCCAGGGATGTTGTGTTCTGCCAACAGTAGTGGAGGTAGTTTCCGTTCTATGTGGAGTCTGTAGACTTTGCTGCCTGTGAGTGTGAATCATCCGTGAAGCTGCCTCCGTCCAATAAGTACCTTTTTCTGACACCATTCCCCAAAACAACGCTGCCAAATTGGTCTGAATAAGCCAAAGTTTCTGACGTTCTCTGTGTATGTGGTTAAGTGTATCACATGTTAAACCTCATCCCGTTAATGTTACATTGTTTTTAACAAAAGACTCCTGTTTGTTAAATTGTTAATAATATAGCAGAAGAGTAATGAAATAAACCGAAACAAACAATAATGTGGCTGTTGGCTGGTGACTCCATGATGCTATTGTGGAAGAGATATATGTGTGCTCTATATACCTTTTATATACAAATGTGATTGATATGGAACAGAGCACAGTAGCAGTAGGAGGCAATGTTCTGTTGTCCTTTGGTGTGCACATGCACTCCTTCATCTCTGCTTGTGTGTGCCCAGAGTAAGATCTCAACTTAGCTCAGTTCTGAGCTCCTCCGGCCCCTCCCAGTCCTGTGCCCTGGGCGCATATTGCAGTTGACTTTGTCACTGGCCTCCCTCCTTCTTCTGGTAACACTGTCATATTCACTATCATTGACTGCTTTTCTAAGTTTCTCTATCTAAACCCCTAGAGCCAAGGAGACGGCTAATCTCCTGATCAATCACGTTTTCCAGTCACATGGATTGCCTGCTGATATCGTGTCGGACTGGGGGCCCCGATTCGTATCAAGCTGGAAAGCCTTCTGTCTCACCCTTGGCATCACAACCAGCCTTTCCTCCGGATACCACCCCCAAACTAATGGTCAGACTGAGCAGGTAAATCAGGAGATGGAGAATTTGCTGCACTGCATCACCGCCTCCAGCCCATCATCCTGGAGTACTATGGGTTCCCTGGGTAGAGTACGCACACACACTCTAATCAATTATTCTACTGGGATGTCCCCTTTTCAGTGCACTCTTGGTTATCAGCCCTCCGTTTCCTTCACAGGAAGCGAGAGGGCAGTTACCTCGTTACAGGCCCAGATGCACTGTTGCTTTAGAATCTGGAAAGAAAACAGGAGCCCTAGTTCGCCTCAGCCAAAATGCAAGAACAGGCAACCGACGCCGCCAGCCAGTCCCCAACTACAGTCCGGGTCAAAAGATCTGGCTGAATGCTAAGAATTAACCTTAAAGTTGAGTCCGTTTATTGGTCCCTGCGAGATCCTGTCTATCATTAACCCTTGTGCCGTTCGTCTTAAGCTGCCCTCCTCCACTGTATCCATCCCACCTTTCATGTATCCCAGATCAAGCCCCTGAGTCCTCCCTGTCATCCTTCTCCTCTGCCCAGGGTCGTTGGTGGGGACCCTGTTTTCACTGTCCGCCACCTGGATGTCCAGCGGGGTTGCAGTGTTCAGTATCTGGTCGACTGGAGCGATATTGCCCTGAGGAACGGTCATGGGTGCCCCACAGATACATCTTGGACTCTTCCCTGATTGCTGACTTCCACAATCTCCATCCTGACAAGGCTGGGTGCCTCATTAGGATCCGCTTCTTATACCGGGTCCTTGCCTCCACTCAGCCAGATCACAGACTCATGTTACCAGTCAGTCACGTTCAAGCCATTCTAGTCTACACTATTAATTGTGCCAAATATCTAGATAACCCTGTTCTCCTGTGCCGCAGATCTCCAAGCCTGGCCTTCTCCTGCAACTACTCCACCCCTGCTCTCATAACCTGGGACTCGGGCCCATTCCCTATGGACTACCCCCATCCTGGATACCCAGCATAGTGCTGTCCCTGCCCGCCCCCCGCTCTGAATCCTGCTTCGCACATTCTATTATATTGTACATAAAACCCTGATTGGATTCACCAACCTCCATCTCTGAGTCTGAATACTGCATTTGAGTCCGAAACCCACAGCTTAACATGTGTGTGTAACATGAAGCAACTACAAATCATTTTGTTATGCAGCCTTGTGCTGTATAATGACTAATAAACAACCTTGTACCTTTCAATCCTAGTGCCGTCCCTGCAAATAACATGTACAAAATCTTAGTCACTAATGACGACATTAAAAGTTTGGAGTAGTATTAATATTGTTTTTTATTGATTAATTTCATTTCAAAAGAAAAACATATTTATAACAAGTTATTAAAATGTTCGGTTATTAAAATGTTCTGGTGTCCAGTGTCCAACACAATCTGTTGGGATTACTAGAAGTATTTTAAAAAGCTAATAGATATATAATCCTCCATTAATAACAATGGGACTGAAGTTTGGCGTCAGAATGGTGTATCAGTTTGTAGACCTCAGTGAAGCTTCCATTAAATCCAAACTTTCTACAGGTTTTATCTTCTTGTTTCTGTGTTACAAACTTATCTGTTAAACTGAGAGAAAAGTCGGGGAGAGGGAACTTAATGCATGCAGGCTGGATGGATGCTGCTTTTTCACATCAACCACCAAAATGTCAGAAATATATTGTGGAAATTAACTGCAATTCACCATCAATCCACAAGGTGGAGCTGCAACAGAAAGCAAAGCAGAAAAGTCTGTTTTGTCCTCAGAAACAGAACTAATATGCAGAGGCTCTTTGGGTTCAGAACATCTGAATGAATTAAACAGACAGAATCAGGTCCAGGTGGAGGTCCAGGTGGAGGAGGTAGCTGAGTGTGGAGCAGAAGGAGTGGAGGAGTCTCAGTGTGTCTGCAGAGACTGTGTAGAAGGACAGAGCAGCAGCAGAGCAGTCCAGATCCACTGATGATACTCTGTCACATCCAGAGGAACACACAGGGAGGATGGTGGACTTGACTTTGTGTCTGACAGTGGAGCTGATCTCAGAGCAGTTCAGACTGCAGCACTGTTGGGATTCCTCTGTCAGTCACTGCTGGATGAAGCTCTCCTCTCCACTCTACCTCCCAGTAACATGGCCCAGTCAGAGCCTCTCCACACACAAGCTGATGTGCTGCTTCAACCTCTCTGGATCATCAGGACACAGCTGATCCTCTTCAACACCACCACCTTTCTGATCCCTCACACTCTGACAGAGATCACCCAGCTGATGAGAGAAGAAGACAGACAGCAGAAGTCATAAATCAGAGTTGACTCAGAGAGACTTCCTTCATCAGCTGTCAGTCAGTGATGCAGCACATCCAGTATAAAGACCAGCAGGGACTTCAGTCTTGTTCAGACCAGAAGTGGAGTGGTTGTGTAGCGTAGCCAGCTTCCTTTCAGCTCTCACATTTAAGAGTAGGCTTAAGACTTTCCACTTTGATAAAGCTTATAGTTGGGGCTGACTCAAGTGAGTCCTGAACCAGACCTTAGTGATGCTTGGGCATCAGGTCTGTTTACTCTGCAGGTTTCACTCAAGTCCACAGTGGAAATTAAGTGCGAGTCCTGAACGCATCATGACTGCAGACACAGAGAGATATTCACTCACTGTAATGATGGATTTACTGCTGTTAGGGCTCAAAGCTGTTAAAAACAAGCGGCTCAGTCACATTTGAAGATTTCATCTACTTTTGAAATATTACAGGACAAATATGTAAATATGGAGTCTGTTCTAAAAACATCTGGACCAAACTAAAGACACATGGACAGATATATCTATATGATGTTAAAGGTCCTACATGTTCATACAAACATGAACAGCTAAACATCAGCTGCTTACTGGACTTCAGCAGAGGTTTCTGTCTGTAGAAAGACCACATGGTTACTAAATGTAATGATGTTCTCTGAAATAAGAGCCAGTGATTGCAGGCTTCAGTCAGACTGATCTCAGAGCTGTGACAAAGATGAACTGATCAGTAGTTTAGTGTTGAAATGAGAGAACAAACACTTGAGATCAGATTTGATGGTCCGACAGTTGATGAATGAGGACCACTGTCTCTATACATTGAGATGCTGTCAGCTGGAATCCAGCTTATTTCCTGGAGACATGAACACAACAAAAACAGTCGTCTTCACATCAACTCAAACACATGATCACTGCCTCTCTCTCTCTCTGTGTCCAATCCTGAAGCCTGTCACCATTCTCCTCTCACAGCTTCACTGAGGAAAGCAGCCGCTGAGAAGGTTGGAGGTTTACAGGAAATACTGGATCTCTGCTTGATACTAACTGTGTTTAGTACAATACTGCTGAAACCAGCATGGACTGACTCCAACCCTCTACTGACCTCAGAGTCTCCAGTGCAGTGGGCTCTCCTTCAGATCAGACAGCAGCTTCACTCCTGAATCCTGCAGGTTGTTTCCTCTGAGCTCCAAATCTCTCAGATGGAGGGGTTGGACTTCAGAGCTGAGGCCAGAGAAGCACAGCTGATATCTGACAACCAGCAGAGACTCAATCTGAATAAAGAATAAATGATTTAACTTTAGAAGACAATGTTCCTGCTTGAAATCATTCAGTGTTATAATCTGTCAGAGCTGCAGAAGGTTTAGAATGTAGAAGTTTAGAAAATGGAAACTCCAAACACCTGAAACCAACAGGATGCAGGTCAAATTGTAAAATACAAAAAAGGTAAAATGAGCTCTACATATAAATGACAATGTGCTGTACTTCTATAAAGATGCAGTGACTTCACCTCTTAAACTCTGCAGCTCCACAGTGGCCCATCTATACAAACTCATGTTGTGTAGCCAAACACAAAGAAAAACCCACAGAAACTGATTTAAAATAATAATAGTAATAAAATAATAATACATTTATTTATAGGCACCTTTCTGAACACCCAAGGTCACACTCACAAAACATAATAAAACAGTACAAAAAAATTGATAAAATTAACAACTATAATTACAGCGCATAAAATCACTGGAACTGGAAACAAAGATTGCTGTGACCTGATAAATAGTGATACGTTGGATATGCAGTTTAAAAGACGTGTTTTCAGGCGCGATTTAAAAATGGAAAGAGAGTCAATGTTGCGGATGTCTGGTGGAAGAGAGTTCCATAGATGGGGCAGAGCAGCGGAAGGTTCTGAACCCCATGGTGGTCAAACGAGCAGGAGGTACCGTGAGGTGAATAGAAAAAGAAGACCTAAGAGTACAGGTTGGTGTGTTAAATGAAGGAGGTCATTCAGGTACAGAGGAGCGAGGTTATGAATGGCCTTGAAGGTCCGGTGCAGAATCTTATCAATGCGGTATCTAACTGGGAGCCAATGAAGCTGCTGAAAGACAGGAGTAAGAATTAAAGGGGTTCTGGTGATGATACAGGCAGCAGAGTTTGATCCAGTTGAAATTTGTATGGATTTGAGTGGAAGACCAACGAGAAGAGAATTACAATAATCAATGCGTGATGTGACCAATTTGAACAAGAATGGCTGTACTAGTGGGTGAGAGAGACGGGAGGCGATTAATGTTATGTAAATGGAAGTATGCAGACCAAGTTTAATGTGAGCTTGAAATGAAAGTGTGCTGTCAAGGATCACACTCAGACTCTAGACCTGACGGAGGGGGAAACTGTGCAGAAACTGTGCAGTCAAGAGGTAAGACAAATCTGTCAGATATAGTCAAAGTGAATTTGGTGCCAATGAGGAGATCCCTGGTTTGTCACTGTTAAGTTTGAGGAAGTTGCAAGAGAACCAGGATTGATTCGTAGGCAATCAGAGAGGGAGGTGGGAGGTAGGTGGACAGGTAGAGCAAGGTGTCATCCACAAAAGTGGAAAGGGAAGTTACATTTACGAAAGATTTGGCCAAAGGAAGCAGATAGATGAGAACAGAAGGGGCCCCAGGACAGAGCCCTGGGGAACACCCGGTAGCGACAGGGGATAGCTCAGATTCTAAATGTTTGAGCTGGAAAACTGCGTGCAGCCAGAGAGATATGATTTAATAACATTAACATTTTGGTGCACGAGTCCAGTTTTTGTAAAGGCATTTCAGGCGACGACCTTGAACTGACGTAGTTCTGATGTAAACCATGGGGTAGAATGGGTGAAGGAAACAGTACAGGTGTTAAAGGAGCCAGAGGATTAAAATGTTTTGTAGGCCATTGTTGTAGTGGGAAACCAGTTCATCAGGGTTGGAAAAA
>NW_024041689.1:0-2539 GCF_014851395.1 Micropterus salmoides | reverse complement strand
TAATGCTAAGGTTTTAGGGAAAGGATTAAAGACACTCCTGTCTACATCAGTGGAGCAGATTAATAGTTTCAGGTTCTTGGGAATCAGCATCACAGAACCTGACATCCACATCTCCATGCTGGTGAAGAAAGCTCAGAAATGACTGCATTTCTTGAGGAAGCTTAAGAAAGCCAAATTCCCACACAAGTTCTTGTCCGCTCTACAGAGGAGCAATAGAAAGCATCCTCTACGGGCTCTGTAGCAGTTGATTAAAATGCTCAGAAGATTGGTACCCATCTCCCAAGCAGCAGTTATATTGGTGAGGTGTCTGCAGAGCACAAACAATACTGCCGACCCCTGGGTTAGAGCCACAGCCTGTTCACCCTGCTGCCTTCTCGGAAGAGATAGAAGTTTCTGCTGCTGCACCACCAGGCTGCAGAGCAAGCATGAAGGAAGACAGCAGCTAGTCATTGGTTGATCCTACAGTTAAATAATGAACAAAACATCTTCATTTTATTGTTAAATCTGAAAGTCTCCGTTTTGGTGACGTGAACACTGTTTAACTTTGGCAGTTTTCTGCTACTTTTGTGCCATTTAAGGTTTGTTACTGGAGTTGAGCTACTTAAACATGGGGATGTTCTAAACCTTTGACCTGTGGTGTACACTGGTATGCAATGTTAAAGAGCTCTGCCAACAGGAATCCAAACTCACTCTCTTCTTGATAAACTTGAGGGCTCTCTTGTCCTTTGACACCTCAACAGCTCCATGGCACGCCTCTCATATGGAGCAAAACCACACACTTCACGGATCATGTCTCGAACAAACTTGCTGTGTTTGGTCAGACGCTGCAGAAGACACATTATACATCAAGACAACGATTTAAACATGATCCACTTTATCTGAAATTCAGAACAATTAAGGTTGTCATAAATATAAATCACACCTTTGTAGTATATTGCCAACACTGAAAAAGAATGCTTATGACAATGTGATCCACATACCATGTTAATTACGGTCTAAAATGGCTTCATGTTGTAATGTGACAAATAAATCTGCCTTCTAGCAGTGGAAGAGATTTTTCATCAGAACTATAAGGTAATCTGCACCAGATTACCTTAAAAAGACTATGTGGTGTAATTGCAAAATGCAGGCACCAAGGCAAAAGTAAAAATGCATGGTTATTAGGGCTGCACGGTTTGGAGAAAGTCATTGCGATTATTGTGGAAAATATTGCAATTTGATTATAATGGAACAAATGGTACTATGAGTCTACGAGCATTCAGAATCAGAGCATTTGCCTGCCTGATTTTGCTGATGTTTAGATTTTGCTGATTTGGTAATCAGTGTTTGCTTTTTGTGCTTCTACTATGATTAAGTAGGCTACGTAGTTAAATGGTGTCTGTTTCAACTGTCGTTTTACAATTGGGATTCTCCACAGGGTGTTTTATTTGAAAATTGACCTGATTTCTTCCTGCCTGGTTTGATCTGCTCTGTGCCGCTTGACGCAGCTAGCAGCAAAAATAGACCGGCTACATAGGCTGTGTTCGAAACTGGCTAAACTGCTGTCTCAGATGTCCAAAAGGACAGTGAGGCATCGAGTGCTGTTCGAAATGGCTCGAACGATCTCTTCCTGTCACGTAAGATGCGTTCACACTGCCCCAGTAATGGACAGTTTTGAAGGCAGCATCAATAGTGACTTGATGCTGACTATTACTCAAACCAGCGTAGCTGCGGCCTGTAGCTTTCGAAAACTGGTCAAGATGGCGACAAGTCAAATTCGTACACAAATATCATTTTTTAAAAAAGTTTTAGTAGTTTTCTCGCTTCGATTTTTGAAAAGCTAGCGAGAACTACGCACTGATCATATTAGAAAAAGAATGTATGCAACCAACTTTGTCCAGTATGATTTCTGAGGTGCCTGTTAGCTATTTGACTTTTCAATAGCTAGTTAACTGATGCTAAGTCTCTCTCTGACAGCCAGAACAGACGCAAAGCTTGCTGACATCATGCGTTGCTGTAAGTGCTGCCCTAGAAGGCTGTTTGAAACCACTGGTAACAGATGCCTTCATTTTAAAGTGATGCCTTCTGAGGCAGCTGCCTTCCGTTTTGAACACAACCCTATTCTCTGTGGAGCGGATAGCTGCTTCTGGGATCCGCATCTGGTGAACTCAAAAGCATGGACTATAATGGCTGCGATAAAGCTCTGGTGTGACATGAAAATGTGTGACCCATCAGATTCTGTGACCCAAATGGGAAGTTAAGCACCAAGGCTTTGTTGACGACTTGAAGCGGTTGCAATTTGGTTAGGTTTGGGCACCAAAAGTACTTTGTTATGGTTAGGAAAACATCATCGTTTGGGTTTAGTCACAGAATCTGATACTATACTTTTCTTCTGTCTTACCGCTTCAACTGCCAACGATGTCGCTTTGTCTGTCACAGAGCGAATCCGATATTTTAAACGAGTAGTGGGTCAGGGAGGGGGTCACACTCATTAACATTTTTTCTGATTGCACATAGGTCTACCTGTTTTTAGAGGCACATGCGAGAGCCCAGTGTGAGC
>NW_024041688.1:0-7155 GCF_014851395.1 Micropterus salmoides | reverse complement strand
TGAGGTAAATCATTGAACTGTAGGGGATTACAGTACATTTCCCAATTTCAAAGCAGATTGTTGTAAATCCATTACATTGAATCTGTACCTCCTACCTTTGGTGACGGTTAAATTGTGTAGGTGAACCATGTCCTGTGTGGTCAGTGGAAAGCACCACAGTCATGTGAAAACCTTGTGACTACAACTTCTTTCTAGCAGTGATGGAGTCAGGCTTCAACAGGGGCATTTTCAGCTAAAGAGGCATTATGATTGCATGTTTTTACACACGTAGGAGCATGTAGGACAGCCTACATGACACTGTATTGCGTTTACTCCACTGGAAGGGCACCCATTAGTGCACTGGATCATGTTTTCTACACTGGAAGGGTAGCCTAGAGGGCACCTTCTCACATTGTCTTGCACCTTGGGCAAGCCTAGAGGGCACAGGACATAATAAGTGAATAGGGTAAACAAACATCTAATAGAAATCAATGATAGATATGTATAGTAAAATTCTATATATTTTGCCAGACACTACAGATGAATAAGGTAAAAACAAATAACTTATAGATTCCACAGTTGATTACTTACATTGAGACACGTTTCGCATTACACGTTTTCTGAAATAGTATGTTTAATTAAGGGGAAATCTACAGACACAGACACAAAAAGTGTAGTAAATTTAACCTCTTTTCTTTCCACTCGTCTGAAAGAAGACATGTTATGGAAGCAAAATAGCCCAAAATCTCAAAATTGACCAGTGCATGATGTTTTTGCCTGTAGTGTCTTGCCTTAAAGTTTACTTCTTCCTCACTGCACTGCAGAATTCATTACAAAAGAAACACATTCAAAGCACTTGAAATATTTTCATAAAGGAAATGACAATCTGAGACCGGTGCTATTGTTTCCTACTGTAATTCCTGAAAGATTTGAATTTGGGACTTTCATCAGATAGCTGTTTATTTCCATAGTCTTTTTTCTTTTCTTTTTTTTTTTTTACCTCTTATTTTATAATCTCAGTCTTTCCTCTGTTTCCCTGTAGAGTGCTGTGTGCACAATAACAGTGCAATGGCAATAACAAAATAAAATATGGATTAGTGTTAGATATCCCATCCCCCTGCCACCGTAGACGATGCAGATATTGATAGAAGAATATCAAAAGGTATGCCAAGGAGAAATGAAACATCAGAGCATCCAATATCACCAGCCTGAGCCCTTTTTCATTAGCCACTCACAACGAGAATATAGAGGGAGCTCAATCTATGTTATCGGAAATCTTCGTCTTTCGGTTTTTGTGTGTGTTCTCGGATGCAGTTTTAAAATCCAATTCATGCCCAAACCTTTCTACTAAAAATTAAAATTGGTTGTACTGCTTTTTGACTATGAGACACTAAGGGCACTAAGGTTTGTCTCTGGCTAGTCGACATTTTGGTAGCAATTGGCTACTAGTTCACCAGTCACTGAAACAGTTCCTGCTTTTGTTTTGAATGGTGTTCAGAAATGCACCGCTCCAGAGGTCACTTGACAGCGGTTCCAGACCACCCCTTCAAAAGCGCACAAGTGTTCGAGTCCGGCATTCACAACAACCCAAACAAACAGCAACAAGGGGGTAAACGCTACAGGGTTTGGTACAACTGGACTGATCAAGGCTGGTGTGAACCCGCCCTAAAACATGACTGATATTCAGTAAATATTGTACGTTGTAATTCATCTGTAATCTGTACTAATATTGGCTTAACATAATGTAAGTCATTAGAATCAAGTCAAGGTTATGCTCTTTCCATAGACAACCTGAAGCATGATACTGATCAATTCAACACTGAATATTTAATCAGTTGATAGAGGTTGATGATATAGGACTTTTAATTGATGGCAATATTGATCAGTAAGACTGACACACAGTATTGATCTTAACTTATCTTATCGGTGACCATGAAATAGAGATGGAACATCCTTTTTTACACAGGAACACATCCTATCATGTGATGTCATTTGACCAATTGCAGGTCAAAGTGTGTGTGTTAGAAGATCTCATCCAGCTCAGCCAGATCTATCCACACTGCACTTCATATTCCAGCAAACATTTCAATTTCCCTCTACAGCATGTACCCTGTCATCTCATACTCTCCACCTTAATTCCTTCTATCAAATCATGATCATCTCTCTCTCTCTCTCTCTTTAAATATCTCACCCTTCTCCTGTTTTCTTCATCACCTTCCCCTTATCTCAACTTTATCTCCAGCAGAGAAAGATGCAGAGCTCCGGAGTCTGATGGAGGGTTCACAACCTCACTTTCCTGTCAGGAGCCATCGCGTCATGAGTTATATGGAAGCTGAAACATTGACAGCTGACGATGCTTAACATGATCTCAGGGAACCCTGCCAAGCTTATCCATTCCTCTGAGCCTCTGCCTTCTAGCTGTACACACAAACACAAACACCCTTGTTATCGGCTGTGATCTCTTCTATACCATATACTAGCATATCCATTCAACGAGAACTAATTCTTTACTAAGGAGATGCAGCACGTGTACAAAATATTCTATAGCTGATTTCTTATATAATGCATCACTATCTAAATGTAACAACATGGAGACTAACTCAAAATGAGCTCAACGTCATGTGATCATTTCACTTGACTGTAGGAATACATAAACCTGCTAAATATGTAACCCTATGGAATTATTTTCATTTCAAAAATGCGAACCTAAACTTCCTCAGAATCAAACGAATGAATAAACCTAATTTGAAAAAGAAAGTTACAAGTTACAAGTTACAAAACTATACTACATACACAACACTAGTATTTCCTCTCAGTTTAATAAAATTTTTGTTCAAATATAATCATGAAATTTAGACGTGGCGTTTCTAACAGCTGCACAGTTGGCCCGTTATGATAATAATGATAAACTGCTGGTAACATCTGATCACTGATGACTCCTGTAATGAAAGTGTTGACAGATCTTCACTGACATGACTAGCTGCTTGGAAGCGCAGAAGATCCAGACACAGAATAAGCTGATATTATGCTAAAAATTATAATATGTGCTTACAAGATTAATGGGGAATGCTCTGTGCACCTGCTGTTTCTCATTTACACTCAACAACTGCTGCTACCTGCTAGTTAATGTTGTCAGAATAACGTGAGGCGATTATCTATTGAAAAACTGCTACTACTTTTAGGAACAACAAAAAGACACAACCCTCTCAATATTCTTTTTAAATATAAAAGTAATGGTGACTCGTCTTCCACACATATGTACACTCACTGGCATGCAGAGAGAGAGCATAATAATCAGGCTCAGAGTTTTTAATTAGCTCCAGCTGAGTACATTTATTGGTGAGATGCAGCAGTCAGTGACTTAACCTTTCTCTTGCAACAGCACATTAAAACACTTAAAAACTTAAAATTGATTCTTGATTCTCTCTCATCAAGAGTAACAGCGGATGCATGCAATGCCCGTGTACAATAATAATAAAAAGATCTAAGCAGCAACATCATTTTCAGCTGCTCATACAGTCAGAGGCAGAAAAACCGTATTGCAAAGAGCCGTGGTGAGAGGAGTTGTGGAGGAGTTGTTGTCCGGTAAACTGCGTGAATCATAAAAGTGATGGGTGGAAAATTCAGTATTGCAGGAGGGATTAAACATCCCTTCCAGCCCAGAGGACATGATTAAATGCATCAAGTGATTTAGAAGCAGCCAGGTTCTGTTTAGTATAGACAGAGTCTCTCTGAACTGCACATAGGGTTTTTTATTATAATTTTTTGTTTTTTACAAAGAACAGACTAAAGTAACAAGATAAGGAAGATTGTTTAAGGTGAGACACCTCACTCTTTGTATTTTGTTTATGACTGGTTAAATATGAAGGGAAAGAGTTTGTCTGACACTACAATCAAAGCTTTGCTGAACGATATAAGCGTATGTTACTGTATGTCAGTCGTACTTCAGGTTCGACTGAGGTGGCAGACTAATGATGACACAATCAGGTACAGTAGTTCCATGCAATTGATTCACAGGTGAGCAGATTCTCTTTTCACATTCCCCGTAGGTGGAAAATAATTTAGCTTTTTAAACCCTGTGCTGACACAGTTTTGTAAAAGTGAACATTGTCTTTATAGAAAGCCCTGCAGGTGTCTAATTATGGGTTCAGTGGGAGACATATCAAGGAATTAACCATTTATGGTGATACAAATGCTTTTGGTTGAAACGGCTTTGCGTTTTGAGGGAGCTCTCAAAGAATGTGAGCAGCAACAAGGAACTAATCATGTGTAATGTAATGTGGGAAGAGAGAGGGGAATGACCTGCAACAAAAGTCCTAGGCTGGAATCAAATGAGGGACTCGGCAGCCATGCTTTATCAGAATCAGGAGCATTATTGCCAAGTAGTGTTTTACACATACGAGGAATTTGCTTTGGTGATAAAGTACTACACGTAGACAAACATACAGTTGACATAAATAAGTTTAGAAATAAATAAATATGGAAAAATAAATGCAAGTTATATAAGAATAATAAAAGAATAGAGAACTATTTGCAGAGAAAGAACAACGTGACAGATATTTATATGGGCATTACTCTGGTTTGTGTTGTGCATACGTATTGCAATGGAAGAGAATATTGTGTACATAAATATGTAAATTGACAATATAAAAATATTCAACAACAACAATTAACAACAAATATGTGCAATGTGCCAGGTTTGTGCATTAAATGAAATGAAGTAAAATTCAGATGTGCAGAGACATTTGTATTATTTGCACGTGGGAGTGTCAGTGAGGGACCCGGGCCCTGTTGATGAGGCTAGCTGCAGACGGGAAGAAGCCGTTTTTGTGGCGAGAGGTTTTGGTCCTGATGGACTGCAGCCTCCTGCCAGAGGGGAGAGTCTGAAACAGTTTGTGTCCAGGGTGGGAGGAGTCAGCTGCAATCTTTCCTGCTCGCCTCAGAGTCCTCGAGGCGTACAGGTCCAGAAGAGAAGGAAGATCGCAGCCAATCACCTTCTCTGCAGAGCGAATGATGCGAATGTGTAGAATAGCCTTTTTTATATTATCAGTTTGATACCATTCTGAGAAGTTGAAGAAAAGTATTTTCACAGCTATTTTGTGCTCCTTGTGTCAAAAGTTTTGTTTTCACTGCTTTATAAAATCTTGAACTAGTAAATCAAGTCATGCAAACGGATGCAACAGGAGGATCAGTCTGTCCGCACAGCAGGCCTGAGATTAAAAAAAAAACACTCTGAGCTGAGAAGCTCCTGGAGCCCAGAGGGAGGTTATCAAACCCAAGAATGCAAACTCAATACTGCTGTAAACAGTTCTTCACTAGGTGTTTTGGGGAAAACAAACTTCTAAAAAGTCTCAAAGCACAGTGGAGCTTACTGTCTGAGATGGACCGTGTGTTTGATGTTGCTCCATCAATTAAGACACAGCTATTTTCATGTATTTCAACCAGAGCTGTACCACAGATCATAGTGCTGTTTGAACATGATTTGTTTTTCGCAGAATAAATCTTGGGCCTCCCATTCATTCTCACATGCCAGACTGCCATCCTTTTGGCAACTAAACTTACATCATCCCTGTCTTCATGGCATTCATCTGTTTTGGACACAAACTTCAGTCAGACTCATCGGATTCAAAGCACATATCCACACATACTCAATAAGAGTACTTCACGTCACCAAAGATTTAGGGTAAAATTGTAGTGGGGATGTAAATGTACCATTAATATTTATTTTAAAATTCATTATCTCAGCATTGGTTTAAGTTTGGCTCGTGTTAATTGATAGATGACCAGTATTTTGTCAGTTCATTCATCACAAACTTGACGAGCCAAAAACGTAATGAGCTAAATCAGCACAACTGATACAAAATCAGCCATCAGTCACTGACTGGCTTGAAAAAGATGAAATGTTGTTCCTATACAACAAGAGTCCACAGCCTAGCTAGCAGCTCTGTGAGGATGCACAGCTGTGCTTTCAGCCAAATGCTAATGTCAGCACGCCAACATGCTCACAATAGCAATACTAACACGCTGATGTTCAGCACATATAATGATTTAGTTTGGTGTGTTAGCATGCTAACATTTGATAATTAGCGCTGAACACAAGTTTCAACTGAGGCTGAGAGAATGCCATTAGTTTTGCAGTATTTGGTCTTTAACCAAAGCTATTGGTTAAACAACTGGAGAAATTATAATTAGTTACATGAAAACATAAAATCTTTAAGGTGCATGACTGTTGTAAGATGGCCATTACCAAATCACACATCGGCATGAAAAATTGTTTTGATTAAAAAAGCAGATAAGCAACAACCATAGTGTAGTTCACATTTTGAACCAGGCTGAATGTGGCAGTATGTAATCTATATAAGCAAAGATCTGAAAATAGGCCTCGTCTGACTCTTAATCACCCATCTGTTTTCTTTTAGCATGAGGTTTTAGTACTTTATCCTTTATTATATATTACAAGTGTGAAGAGACAAACGTGTTTAAAGAAATCTATAGAAATCCTTTCATATTTGAATCAATGTCATCTCATAATGGGATCATAAATAACAGGTTAAATGCAAAGGCATAAGGTATACAAGTATATAAAACAAACTAACGAGCTGGCATCAAATGAAAAAATTTATAAATGGCCAGTCAATAAAAATTTGATTTGAGAATTGATTTAAAAGATGGTAGTGATGTGGCGAACCTGACATTCCCAGAGCTGAGGTGTCATGGTCTGTCTCGGTCGCCCATGCTACCTGAACAAATGTCATGGCAAATTAAAAAAGTGATGCAAAATATAAAGATAACAGATGGATGGAATAAGGGTGTAAACAGATTAAAACTTCAATATACAATAGGACAGGCTTGATTCATTCACGATGACCTCCAAAAAAAGCGAGCTACTGGTGTGCATGCTTTAACAAAACTGTCAGCAACAGTGATTGTGGCACAGGGGGGCCAGAACACCAGAATTGGCAGGTACATGCACATGACACATGACAGATGTGAAAGAGTCTGGAGAAGCTGTGATGAATGGTATGTTGCCTGCAACATCATCCAGCATGACCGGTTTGGTGGTCATGTAAGTTGGATCAGCCTGTGATTTAAATTTTTTGGATCCAGCCCTCAGTCAGTTGGAAATTTTGTTTTCCATAAATTTTGTTCTAAACCAAATGTACAGTAAAGATTTTG
>NW_024041687.1:0-1000 GCF_014851395.1 Micropterus salmoides | reverse complement strand
TGGTTTTGAAACCAAATAATCAAAGAACGAAGCATACATGGATTATTTAGGTGGTGTTTGTGACTTGTTCTCACAGTGTTGGTCTATGTTTCTAATAAAAAGACCATAGAAAGCTTCTCTAAGGTGGTCACATAAGCAGCAGCACTACTGTAGTCTCACTGAGACAGTCTGGCTGAATTTATTGTCATTCTGACACAGTTGAAGAAATACCCTGTCTATAAACGACAGAATCTGCTCACTGTTCTTTTGCCCCCACAACATTTTTTTAATTCATTGTTGCATCAGTGGAAAATGCAGTGCACACACCAGTATTTGTATACAAATCAAAAGGATAATTGTGTGCCTTATGCACAGTTAAAGATGACCATTTGTCATTATTGTTACTTATACAAAATAACAATGGAGAAAAAGGATCTGAATGCAATAGTCTAACCACAGGATGCTTATCGGTGTGCCATATCCATTGAGTAAGTCTGAGTTATTGATAGCAGATGAATCATAGACTTTTCCTGCAGTCTGCTCCAAGAAGCAGATTCACTATGTTGCAGCTAACTCTGTAAAACTTCTGGTTGAAACAGGCCTGATCTGGTTGTGGCAAAATATAAATAACTAAATCTGTATTGAGTCTTAGGATACCTAATGTTTGTTTGACCTTCTGATATATGACATTATGGCATAAAGATTAGTTAATTATCTAGTTAATTAACCAATTGACAGAAAAATAATGAATGGCAGTTATTTGTTTTTCAAGTGAAAACCCCCAAAATTTCATATCGTTGTAAAACAGGAATGGAAATTACACACGCGATTTTCCGTTTAGCGCCCAAATGTTGGAAGGCTACTTGCTACATTGGCGGGTAAATATATTAGGCATATAATTTCTATGTAACAGTAATTAGCCGCAGTTCTTGTTGGTTGTGTGTCGCACTTAAATTGGTCCCGGTGTACCAAGGGATCTAAAATTGTGTAACACATGGATTAGGGGCATTCATTGGTTGTT
>NW_024041686.1:0-21992 GCF_014851395.1 Micropterus salmoides | reverse complement strand
TTGGCGTACCGGGACTTTTTCTTGCGTACTGGGACTTCTCCCAAGCTGCCGGTACTGTCCACTACCCTCTCCATATCAGGTTCTCTGGGCGCTACGTGACGCTCACCTGTTCCCGTTCTCCCTGCCAGCTAAACTCTGTCGGCAGAGAGAGACGAGGGAGCAGAGAAGCTCGGGTGCCTTTCAAGCAGCCGTGTGCTGAAAGTAGTTTGTCAATGTCAGTTTTCGTGAACATTTGTGAAATATTTAAACATTTTGACAGATAGGTGTCATTTACACTCATTTACACTGGGACAGAATGTCTCCATCACGTTTTAAAAGCTTTAACAATAATGTTCTGAAAAACAACTTGCAACAAGAAATGTTAAATATATAGAAATATAGAAGAAACAAATGTGCATTGGCCAAAAAAGTAACTTAAGCTAAAATAATAATCTTCTGATTACAGCATTACATTCTGTTTATATTTTTATTACTGGCACCTATTTTTTTACCACTTGAAGCACTGCATATATAGCAATTGTAAGTTGCTTTGGTTAAAAAGCATTAGCTAAATGACTTATAATTAATTACTCTGCATCTCCCAGGCAGACAGGGGTTTGCAGATGTGATGTCCAAGCTGTTTTGAAGAAGCACAAAGAAACGGGCAACGCTGTGGACCGTGGACGGCTAAAGAAAACTTACTGCAGCAGATGAAAGACACGTCATGCTTACTTCCCTTCGCAATCGGAAGATGTCAAGAAGTGCCATGAGCTCAGAGCTGCAGAAAACAGTGATAAAAGGCCAAGCAGCTCAACTATGCACAAAAACACAGGAACTGGGATGCATAAAAATGGCAGCAGGTGCTCTGGACTGATCAGTCAAAATTTGAAATTTTGGATGCAGCAGAGGGCAGGTTGGTTCTCAATTTTGTCTCAGGTTCATGTCCAACCAGACACCTTGTCATTCTCTATCTACCCCTCCCCTCATTTTCTATTCTCTATTCTCTATTAGGAGTCTGCTGTTACTGCTTCACCAGCCAAGTAGGCTCCCAAGTGACAGAGAACCAAATCTGAACAACTTGGAAACACTACTTAACTCATCACAACACTACTTCATTCATCACCTGTGCCAAAACATGCTGGTGAAATGAAGTCGGCTACAGTTACTGAAGGTTTCTTTTTACTTTGATCTCTCTATTGTCAGCTCTATAAAAAAAAAAAAACAGTTGTTCTATATGAGAGAGGAGAGGAGCTGAACAAAATGTTGATACACTCATCTGGGTTGCCTTCATTGATTAAAGGTGCATTCACAGCAATAAAGGTTTCGGAACAGCAGCGAGAGATTTGCATAATTATGGGCTAGTGCATTAATAAGCCGTCAATTTACATAGGATTTATAATTTTTGTTTTACTACCATTATTATGAAAAGCACTTTAATTTAACTTTAATCTGTTATTTGCTAGATTGATAGAACTGTAGATAAATGAGGGGAAGTTTTTGTAACTGATCATCTGATTGCTTGTATTTCAGCAACATTACCATGTTCCCAGATCTCAGCAATAACCTTTATTCAATGTACAATGTAATCAGATTGGAACAATGGCAAAAACTATTAAAACAAGATCCAAGTTGTAATAAACTGGAATCATCTTTAAAATGCAAGAGCAGAGAGCATTATTATATGCAACAAAAACCAAGAAGGCCTAAAAGCTTTAGAATATTCATCTTCCAGCTTTAAAAAGAAAAAAAGAAAAAAAAACACTCTCCCTTTTCACCTTGCTGCAGTGATGTCAAAGTGTACCCCGGGATGTGTCACTACACTGTGACATCACTGTAGTATCGTTACAGGTGCAACAGCGTGCACCTGAGGTGAGACAGACTTTTAGCTATAGAAGAGTGAGAGTGAAACACAAAGTTACTTTTAAGATGAGCTGATAGAAACAATATTCATAGTATACAGTATCTAGTCTTGATAATGGTGAAAATGTAAGATAAATAATGATTTTCTTTTAAATTTGTATATACTGTATTCTCACTTGTATGTAATTTTGTGTAGAGCTGATACACCAGACATCAACAATTAGTCCAATCCAATGTGATCAACAAAGTCTAGGTCGTCTCTACAGGGCGACAAGAGCCTGTGCTAGTGAAGAAAACCCTCAGGGCAGAGATTAGTCCCGGTTTGTATCTGTACAACTGTGAGCAACAGCAGATTATGGACTAGATATCCAAATGATGTAGGTATTTTCCCATGACCTCGATGAGAACCTTTTTGCACCAGGAAGTGTCCCTGCGTGTGACCTGAAGCTATTTAGCTGGAGGGAAACTGCTGTATATCCTCCTGGTGTCTGCACGCTTTATATGACTGAGAGCCATCATGACAGATTCAGGGGACCTGAGGTAACAGTGAGTCAAACAGACAGATTCATCCGCTAGTAATTTTGGCGTTCCGACAAGACACCGTCTCTCTCAACCATGGCTGCCTTGTGACTGGCATGCGAGAAGCAGTGTATCACAACAAATCAATCCGTCCACTATCACTCCAGCAGAGCCACATAACAAAAGTATCAGAAAGTTGTGTCCACACTCCTACAGATGAGTCTACACAAAGCCTGAGGGGACTGAAGAGCAGACTTCTGCTGCTGGTCTACAGACACTGAATGCCAATGACAAATATGTTCAATGAAGTCTGTGACAATGTCGTGCAAATTCTGTGTATGTACAACGACAGAAAAATGCATTTTTTCAGACTTCAAAGTTGTGGTTTGATGCTTTTCTTTGTCTTCCGCATATAATCATCAACTTAATACGTTTAGGTTTTGGACATTTGGTCGGATTGAACGAGCAACATGAGGACAATAATAGTTTGTTGCAGCCATACGTGTGATAATTACACAGCTGTGGATATTTATAGTATAGCCTAACCAATCCAGTACATTAGCCAGACTGATAGTATCTGCAGATATTGTATTATTGTAGACATATTGGCATGGCGTATATGTTGGCCAATAAGTAGCAAGAAATTGCATTACAAAACATGCCAAAGATATGTTTGAGGTAAGCACCAAAAGTGACTACTTGGCCTTGGAAATAGTAGTTTGACAAAACAATACCAACTCAAAGTCCACTTACTCGTCTTTTTGAGAGTTTTCAATCATGTAACACGGCCCGTTGTCTTGGGAAATAACTGACAAAAAAAATTGACAGATACCATGTACATGTCACAAATTCATCTGCATTTGTTTCGGGAGTGTTTCTCCCTTCAGTCTCCTCTTAAGGAGGTGAAATGCAGCTCTATTGGGTTCAGGTCAGGTGATTGACTTGGTCAGTCTAAAACCTTCCACTTTTCCCCTGATGAAGTCATTTGTTTTGTTGGCAGTGTGCTTTGGGTCATTGTCCTGCTGCATGATAAACTTCCTCCCCATTAGTTTCAATGCATTTCTCTGTAAACTGGCAGACAAAATGTTTCTGTCCACTTCTGAATTCATTCTGCTGCTCCCATCATCAGTTCCATCATCAATAAATATTAATGAGCCTGTTCCAGAAGCAGCCATGCACGCCCAAGCCACAACATGACCTCCACCATGCTTCACAGAGGAGCTTGTATGCTTCGGATCATAAGCAGTTCCTTTCTTTCTCCACACTTTGGCCTTTCCATCACTTTGCTAGAGATTCATCTTGGTCTCATCAGTCCATCAGATTGTGTTGCAGAACTTTTGCGGCTCGTCTCTGTACTTCTTTGTAAATTTCAGTCTGGCCTTGCGATTCTTCCTGCTGATGAGTGGTTTGCATCTTGTGGTGTGGCCTCTAGATTTCTGCTCTCTGAGTCTTCTTCCAACAGTGGATTGTGATACCTTCACCCTGCACTGTGGAGGCTGCTGATGTCACTTACTGATGTTTTGGGGGTTTTCTTCACAGCTCTCATGATATTTCTGTTTATGAGGTTTATCCTCTTTAACAGGAAATGCAGTCTTTATAAGTTTGAACCGAGGATGAAAACTTAGACTAGTCATGCAGAGATATTTAATGTTTGGACAATCAACCTAAAAGGCAACACCTGGGCAACAAGAAACATCTGGCAGTCACATGTTCCAATAGTTTTGCTCACTAGAAAAATGGGTGGGTTCAAACAAACGGTGATATGTCCTGAGTTGTTTAACACATGTAGATGTGAATACCAGGAAATCTCTTGTCTCAGACTCATCTTTTGCTCTTAAACCCAAATGTCTTCAGTGAACAACAAAAACAAAGGAAGTTGCCTTACCGTTCCAATACTTTTGGAGGGGACTGTATTTAGTGCCAACATCGAAACAGATGAAAGTACTTCACAATAACATATAAAATGATATGAATACAATAACAGGTAAACAAAATAATAAAAATGAAAATAATTGTTTCCAATTCACTATATCCCACTAGGCTCGCTTTATAAATGCTAGTTTTTCAAATTAATTGAGGAATCAAAGGGTGAGTTGACAACAGCCTACAGAAAGAAACCTCTACGTCACTAAAAATAATTTCCAGGGGAAAACACACAGCTATGACAGGAAAGTGGAGCCAAACACAACAACAGAGATGAGCTGTTAGCCCTGAAGATGAAAATAAAAACAAGAATTTGCAGATTACTGACTCGCACAACAAAAGTCCAATTGTTTTCCAAGGGAGTTTTGTCCTTCCAGAGGCAGCAGCAGTAAAGCCCTCTTTCTCTGCAGGACCGCCTGAGGGGGAAGAGACATCAGTCTCAGATTCAGGCGCTAAAGGCGACCAGTGACCAGAGGCAGATTTGTGTCATGGTACATTTCATGTCCAACAAGCCCCTGTTATTTTAGATACATAAAATGAACCCTTCTCAACATCGATCTTCAGGCCAACAGCAGAGAATGTCTACTGCAGGCCTTGTTGGTGGCTCAGTGGCTGCAGACACTTTATCCTTGCTGTCTCGCACCAGCCCTGCCACTCTGCATGACCTGACGGAGCACTGCTCACTGATTCTTAGGAGACTTTTTGGATTTCCCTCTTAAGGTTCAAGCAGTCACATCACCTGGTTGCCTTATGTGACATCACTTTTTTTTTCATTTTGGCAAATAAAGCTACAATTTTCAATTTTATGTGTCATTTTCAAAAATCCCTTTTTATTAATGACACCTGTGGCTGTCAGAATCCTGTTGCTTGTGCTCACACGCCGTAGGCTTGAGCGAGCATCATCCTGGGCACCGGCCAAACAGTGACGTGACATACGCTAGACTAAACCAGTCATAAAATAATAGGGTAAATAATGAACTAACCTACAGAGAGCTTGAAGAAATGCCATGGGATACATTTCACCAAGTTTCCATTAGCACAACTTAGACAACAATAGCTAGAGCTCAGAAAGTTGCCGGCATTTCCCTTGACACCCGTCAAGGCGATTTTATCCCAGAGTGGAGGGAAATCTGACTGTGTGTGAAGGTCCTCCCTAAGAGTTGGAAGCTGGTATTCAGCTGGAGGGCAGTAGAAGTGAAGGCACAGCTACAGTCTGGGAAGCTCACAGCAAATCGACAATGATGTTATGCAGATGGGAAAGACAGTATATAGGGCAGAATTAGGAACAGCAGTGGACAGTGTTTGAAAAAGATGAATTAGGGGACAAGTGCCACAGCTAACAAAGAGTACAGAATCTTAACTTATGATACTGATAATTCCTAAATGTGTAACAAAAAAAGAGCTGCATTTTTACAGCAGTGTGAAAGGACTTCCAGAGACCAAGAGTGGGGTTTGTTAAATGTGGCATACACAGTGAAACCTCCAGCATATTATTCATATATGACAGCACACTACATTGCACCAGATCTGTTGTTCTTACTAAGACACACATACAACTGGGTGGAACTATGCATGTGTAGGCTGGAGCTGGAACGAAGACACACCGATTCACATACCATTACACAGACAGTAAACAACTCCTGTTGGGACCAGTTCACAGCTGCCTCATGAGATGATTATGCGAGAGTCCACCATAGATAAGCCCGTCTGATCCGACACCGTGATCTACAGTCACGCGGATTAAACAATAAAATAAACTAGTGCACTGCGCGATCAAGCTCAACTATATGACCAGTGAGCAACAGCAAAAACATAGACTAACAAGACATATCTTTTTACTGTACATACTATATACACAACTACTACTGTTTATCTCAGTGTCCAACTGTCTGTCAGGGTTACCACTTGCCACATTGGCATGAACACTTGGCACTTTCTCGTAAAACCAAAACTGTTAAGGACTCTATTTTTTTCATTAAAGGTGGCCTCTTTTTATGACACTGCATCACATAATTTGATGCGAGGTTGTGCGCTGTTGCATGCAGAATATCATGTTGTTCACATGTGACTTACTAACTTTGCCGTTTGTCTGTTAGCTTGTAGCATAGTGGTATCCACAGTTTATGAGGGCATTTTTTCTGAAAACAGCTACTTCCTGATGCTGAAAATGGGGTTGATGAGAATGATGAAACCAAAAGAGTGAAGATGTGGCTATAAAAACCAAAACAATGAGCTAAAAGATGTTCAAATGCTTTGTAAAGCTGAGATGAACTGCCTGAACTACAATCAAATCTGCTCTCATTATGCATACTCATAATTGACCCATTGCCAATAACTGATTAGTGGAGTAATTGGCAAGAGTTTGATTTTGTTGTCTCTACTCACATTACATCACATGAAAGTTTGTTCTTTATATATCTTTGTGTCCAAAGATATGTGGATGGATACCAGGCTGCTGAAGATAACCAATCATAGCAAAGCAGGTCCTCTTGCAACCACAAAATAATTCCTTGACAGAAATTGAAAAGAAAAAAAAAAATAGAAATAACTATGTCTTCTACAAGTTATATCTACAATAGGGCACTGACCCTTCATGCTTCATTCTCCATTACAATTTGGGCATGCTTATTTTCCTGTAGTCCATCCATGCCCGAGAATCCCTATTTTAAGAAGAAGACCTGACAACAAATGTGTCAGACATTTCCTGCATCCCCAAGATGACAACTTTATAAGCCTGCGATTTGTTTCCCCAAGCCTCACTGGAGGAATTTAGCTGTGGGGCAGCACCCAGGAAAGCCTCCCTGTGGTGTCATAATGCAGCCTCAGGGAAATACACGGTGGGATTTAGAAGACAGTGAGTGACAGTGGCAACTTCACTGAGTGTTAGATTCTGTGTTGGACACATCGTGTGAAATGTGAACAGGCTCCGTCATACAGCCTGCCGCCGTGAGAAAGACTTCTCCCGCTAACGATAATATAAAGGCAGCTAGGCACACACCGTTTTCAAAACACACACACACACGTCCTTACACACTTCCTGCTTATTGGATGAGACAAGTATATGCATGAGTGTCTGAATTAGCAGCTTGCACTTTACTGCGTTTGGGATTTGGAAGAGGTGTGTGTGTGTGTGTGTGTGTGTGTGTGTGTGTGTGTGTGTGTGTGTGTGTGTGTGTGTGTGTGTGTGTGTGTGTGTGTGTGTGTGTGTGTGTGTGTGATGTCTCATGTGTCTGTGTACATGAGTTGCGTTCACATTTCAGTCTGCACATGTATGTCAGGTCAAACCCACAAACCACTGCACAAAGTCTCTGTGGTGAGGGTTAAGTCCATTATGAATCTCCTGACAGGGTGGATATTGACTGCCATGTAAGCACAGCGCCTTTAACGAAGCACCGTGCTTGCAGCTCTCACAGGACCATCAAAGAACAAGGAAGCCTGCATTTCTACTATGCATTTCTAAAGTACCCGCACGTGTGGACCCGATATAGGTTTAACATGGATGACTAAAAAGAGATTTTAAAAGGCAGGACGGGAAGTGTATTCTGCTAACGCAGTTCAACATATTAAATTATGATTAGAACAAGTCCTGTCTGTAATGCTACCATTTTAAATATTCAAGTCAGCGATCAAAGAAGTAATAAAGGAGACCTAAATATAGACTTCTACATGTCTTTTCATAACTGTTTGTCATGCAATTTGAATTTTTAGGTTTTCCAAGCATTCTAAAGCTACAGCTGTTATTCAGTGTAACGTAAGCTACTACAGAAGGTTTTCAATTCTGGGTCATTTGCAGCCTTAATGGTGCCTACTAAACACTAACTAAACACTTTTTCGTTAGCCAAGTTTAAACTGCAGAAGTTTCTGATGACTCATATAACGTGTTTTAGAGAAATACATTCCTGACAAGTGAAAATGAGATGAAATTGTCTTTGAATTTCTTTACTGCAGAAACAGACCATGGACTGAATCTGTCAAACTACAGTCAGTCTGTCACAGATGTTTAGGACCTCTGACCACTTCTGTCAGAAGAGTCTGAGAGGAGATTCTGAGTATATGACCGAGAGAGAAGCTACACAAATGTGGGATTTAAATCGTGCTGAAGTATTTCATGTTTTTTTACAAGAGAAAAGGCTTCAAGGATGAGGACTGTATTCTCTTTGGACTTATCCCGGGACAGGATCCATCTGATCATCTCGGTTTTATATCCTCAAGAAGTCCTTTTTTCCCCAACAACAGGTTTGTGGAAGAGTCACCATCAGAGTCGTCTCATTTTCAGGCCAATATAGTAATTCTGACTTACTATTCCGAACAAACTAACTCCTGCTGCCAAAAAACTATAACTAACCCAAATCTAGCTAACTAGTCAGTTAGCTAGCTAGGCAGATTTGTGTGATAAGTTATTACTTTTATGAAAGACATTAGAAAGGGAATAAATAAACTCCAATAAATCACAATGATGAAATAACCAGCATTTTTTCCTGGAAATAGTGGCAAATAGCTGACAGTTTCCAACAGGTTTTAAGCTGCTCCTTAATTTTATTGATTAGTTCAGCAATTACATATGACAGTTTTACATTACTGAACTGACTCTATGACTAAACAGAAAAACACCTTTGTTTCTAACACATTGAGCAGGTGTGACCAACCAAGCAGGAAGGATGAATGTGGATTTTGGCAGCTTTTAACACAACCTGATGATGGTTAACTTGCAGGTGCACACTTGCTGGAGCGGGCAAATTAACTTTTAAGCATTTTATCTCAACAAATCTGGCTGGACTTCTGTTGCCTGAAATGGGCAGTGCCAGCTACATCCACAAAGCTGTATATATGTTTTTTACAAAGATAATTTTTGTGGAGAGGTACAAAATGTATCTACAGAGCCAAAATACCAAGAGGTGGATAGTGTGGCTCCTACTGATAAGTTTCTAAAAATGTTATATCCAAGAACAAATCTTGCAACCCCAAAACTTTGGCACTACTGTTTGTGTTTGTGCATAAATAAATACAATTAAAGATACAAAAAGAACACCATACAAAGATTTACTGTTGAAATACTTACTGATATTGGCCCAAAATAAAAAGACAACGACTTTTCTTAATATTAAATGAAAGCTTATCCAAAAGTGTAATCTCTGGTGTTCCCATTTAAATTGATAATGTCTGATGTGTTTGCGTGAGATGCCTTCTGTGAAAGACATCACATTTTTAAAAGGACATTTAGCTGCTGAGACCTCAAACCCACTTCCACACATCGTTACAGTCAAGGAAGTTTCATGTCAACAAGTGCTGCAACAGTTCTGAGCCATGTCCCTGGAAAATCAACCTGCACAGAGTCAACACAGCTGCTTTCTAGTCTGGTTTCAGTGCAGCAGAGACACAGCTTCCTGTCTGATTCCATCTTGGCTTTAAGTCTTGTATTTCTTGCTTTGGGAGGAAAACTTTATGTGCAGCACAGCACTGTATGGGTTGGTTATGAGTAATAACCGTAGTCATCCAGGTAGGCTTCCTGGCTGATGAAAGTGATACTGATGTGTCAGTCTGATATATATATATATCTGTGGACCTTTGCTGACCAGCATCTATTACATTACTCAGTCTGATGCATCTAAAATGTGCATAGCTGTGTATTTACTGCTGTATCACACTGCAAGTAGTTTTATATTTGACTGTGTTTGCTATAAATTGATTCTGTGAGACTGTAGGTCTGCAGCTCTGAAATTACAACCAAGTTTCAAATGTCACTAAAAGGTCATCCATCAAACTGGGTAGTTACCTTTGGCTTGTTCTATATATCCCTATTGGCCGCCGTTCATGCTATACATTGAGTCAATAAAATAAAAGCAAAACAATAACCTTTTGTTTTTTGTCTGAACTGAGCCTCCCATTCAGAGTGCCCTTCCCTGTGTATCACCCCATAAAGCTCTACCGATCAAATAATTTGGAGGTGGTTAAGGTAGGGCGAGGGTTATGATTACAGTCTAGTACCAATCTTAAGACTGAGGCAGGGGTTTCTTGCGGCCGGGCAGAAACATACAGAATTCAGCTATATGGGCAGGGCTCTTAATCATTTTCTATGACAAAAAAAATGGATAGCCAGCGGTTACAGTAAGCAGGCAGTGCGGAGGGCAAAGTTGAAATAAATGAACTGTGACCTGGAAGAGATGGGGAAAAAAATGTGCTTTTAGGTTTTGAAAGATCATGTCCTATCAACCCCTCGTATGCCTCACAGTGGTTTGGTCTGCTGCCTACCATTTTAATGCACTCAGCAGCTTTATTTCTAAACAGACAAATCTAGTGAGTTATTCAGACCATCAGGGAGAAAATGAGGAACATACAAAAGTCTATTATATTGTAGGCTAATCTATCCCCCACCGTACTGCTTAGAGTAATCTCAATCAGCATCTGTCGCTATCCTCTCGCGTTGTGCGCACGCAGGCAGGAGCAAGTTATTACGGTTACAGGGATGCTGCTTGTATCTGTTGGTCTGAAAATTTGCGACTGCACAGGACCCCCCACATATACAGATTTTTTCAAGGTCATCAATTGGGCAGGTGAGGTAAGAAGTTAATTTTGGATCCTGCCTCACAAATTTCCGACATCAAGTGACAGGACTGAGGTCCTCTGAAACACTACTTAATAATCAGCACACTGCTGTCAAACACAAGAGCAATGCAACCACATGCAGGAGGTGCAACAAAGTCATGGAGCTTTAATCTGAAGAAAGTAACACATCTGGAATTGTATTAGCGCCACACCTCCTCCATCTCAAATAGGATGAAAACAAGAATACAGAACATGCACCTTTCCTTTGAATTTCAGTGGTGTGAGAACGAGGGAGGGAAGGGCTTTAACATTCACAGGAACAGAAGCCACTCTTGATTTGATATGTAACCTCTTTACCTCTAGGGATGATCCAGCAGTTTCCAATGTCCACCTGCATCAGTTTTTTTTCTCCTTCCTTGCTCTTCCTCTAAATTGCATTATTTTGTATTATCCTCAGGCATGTTTGAACGTAACGGGCATGGGAAATCCAGAGCACAGAGCAAGTAAAGCATTGATTTCTCTGTGCACATGTGTGTCATGGCAGGCTTATCCGACTGATGTCAGAATGTTTACAGTGACAGTATTCTTTACGCAACGATACACAGGCTTTATAGGCAAGCAGGTTCATCTGGATCAGATCTCACACCATGATGCCATGCATCTTTGATGACACACCAGACACTCAAGTTACATGGTGATGCACACACAAACATACACAGACTCAGAAGTCCACCCTCCACCCTGCACACTCCTCCTCTTCAGCACACTGTCAACTTGGATCAACTTGCATTGACTCATAAAGAGACAACTAAAAATAAGACTTGTACTTGGCAAGATAGAAACACACAATGCAGAACACGGATCAAAACACATCATTTACATATGAGGAGACAGATCTTCTGGAGATGAATAAGACTATAACAGACAGTAAGAATTGTGGCCAGGAATCCATTTTGAAATAATTATTCTCACGCTCTTAATCGTGTGCATCTCACATCTAAGCAGCCCTGCAGTGTGGAAACGAATGGCTGTAAACAAATGTGTTAAAATATGCAGTTTCATGACCTGAATCTCCTCCTCGCTGAGCCTCTGCCTGAGCAAAGCCCGCACTGTAACATGGCACCAGCCAGAGGGGACACCTGACACCTTCAGCAGAGCCAGGACTTCTCATTTATGCTAAGCGAACAAAATGGAAAAGCCACCCTAAAACTGAATTTGGAGATGTTGTTATGGAGTGGGGCATAGGTGTTCAGTAGTAAAGAAATAAATAGACATTATGACATACATAATCATGAGTCAAATATATAATTTAAACAATAAATTGTGAAATATAAGAAATTATTAAAACTAAACTCAGTATTTTAAAATGTTATTTCATTATTCTCATATACATAATGACTGGTTTTATTGGTGTTAATATTAGAAGATTTTAACTTCAAAATTCCCTTTTTTCAAAAGTATTTATTTTATAGTACTGTTTTCCCCCAATGACATTTCTATTGCATATACTACATAATGTCACTCTTCATGACAATGGTGCTGTCACCAGTCCCCACCCTCCCACCATTCAGCCAATCACATGCCCTCAGTCTTTCTCAGCAAGCTCAACAACTGCTAACAAATTATGCCAGCTAGCTAATGTTAGCTAGAACAACACACCACCACCAAACTACCGTATTCTTCCAACTACAAGACAATATTTTCTTCTGTGTGAATTATATTACGTATATACAGAAGATATTCAGTACGTAAGCTACTACAGAAGGTCATTTGCAGCCTTAATGGTGCCTACTAAACACTAACTAAACACTTTTTCGTTAGCCAAGTTTAAACTGCAGAAGTTTCTGATGACTCATATAACGTGTTTTAGAGAAATACATTCCTGACAAGTGAAAATGAGATGAAATTGTCTTTGAATTTCTTTACTGCAGAAACAGACCATGGACTGAATCTGTCAAACTACAGTCAGTCTGTCACAGATGTTTAGGACCTCTGACCACTTCTGTCAGAAGAGTCTGAGAGGAGATTCTGAGTATATGACCGAGAGAGAAGCTACACAAATGTGGGATTTAAATCGTGCTGAAGTATTTCATGTTTTTTTACAAGAGAAAAGGCTTCAAGGATGAGGACTGTATTCTCTTTGGACTTATCCCGGGACAGGATCCATCTGATCATCTCGGTTTTATATCCTCAAGAAGTCTTTTTTCCCCAACAACAGGTTTGTGGAAGAGTCACCATCAGAGTCGTCTCATTTTCAGGCCAATATAGTAATTCTGACTTACTATTCCGAACAAACTAACTCCTGCTGCCAAAAAACTATAACTAACCCAAATCTAGCTAACTAGTCAGTTAGCTAGCTAGGCAGATTTGTGTGATAAGTTATTACTTTTATGAAAGACATTAGAAAGGGAATAAATAAACTCCAATAAACCACAATGATGAAATAATGTTTCATAAAGAGGAGTTGAGTTTAAATAATTATATGTCTGACATGTATTCTTATGAGTAATCATTTTATTTACTTAATACTGAACACATCACACTTCTTCATGCTCATTCTTTGGCGGGCACTTCACAATTAGAGTCTGAGGTCATGAAGTGACACAACACAGAGCTGTTTGAATTGCATTGCAAAGTACAGGAACATTTAGTGCTTGAGAATATTAGTAATTTGCTCATATAACAATCATTCAGATATTAGAAACCTGCTGAGTCCACCTCCAGTTCAATGCCAGTGTATGAATTTATTTATTTTTTTAAATCCAAGTGCACTTTATATTTTCTCTGCTGTCTACCTAACGTTGTATTATCCTCATTGAAACCTGCAAGTTGGTTCCCCAGTCTGGTCTTTTTGTATCAGTGACAAAGCATAAACACATAAACACATCAGCCCCTAGCCGATAATGTAATCTGGCACCGGCTCCAAGGACTGAGCAGAGTAAAGGAGAGGAGTGAGCCAAGCACTCCGGCGGCTAAATTTACTCACCCGCTGCAACCCCGGAGCCTATGCAGATTCTATTAGCACTTTTGAACAGTTCAGTACATCATCAGTCTGCCATTCTCCATGTTAACGATGAGTGTGCTTTGTATCATACCAACATCTCTCAGCACAAATAGGAGCTCACTTTGAACAGTTTAGGGTCTGAAGTGCGCAGCATTAGAAAATACTGATGTTAGTCTTAATCAGCATACAGGTGTGCGTCATTGGCCTCGTCTACCACAGTAAACATGACAATATTTATATTCATCTTTTCCCACTTGCACCCAGAGTGGAAAAAGGATTGCCCCCTGTTGTGTACTGACACTGTGACCTAACAGCTGGCTTTGTTCACATTTGGATTTATTGTGGATTTTACTCCGCCTTATTACCTAAGCAACTGATACAATAGTATAAAGAATGCAGGTACTTGGAGTGTCTGAAAGCATTAACTGGTTGGCTCAACTACCACATGTGAACATCCTAGCTTGAATTGATTATTTTCCATCTTAAAAGCTGGGCACATACAGAAATCTAAATTAATTACGACCAGAGGTTTAATTTAAGTACATGAAAGGCAAATATCATTCACAGCCAGGCTGCTGTCTGCTTGATGAATGAAATGTTCATTCATTTGCATATATTAAAACACACTTTGCATCAAATTACTGCTGAAGCATTACTTGTTGAATTCTGTCAAGCATCAGCGCCGGATTAGTAGTGATCCTCCATCTGAAGTCTGAGATTGAATGTCTTCTGAAACTGGATTCATCTTCATTATTTACAGAATGTATTTAAGAGTGTTTGGACATGGACTACTGACGGAAAGGAAAAATTGGCACACAAAATAAGGTATATTTCAAGGTTAATGTCTTGAATAACTTAACTGTAGTTTAAAGAAAATGCACAAATCCCAGGAACTGTATGTAATAGGTAAGTGCCAGCAGCTATGCATCTCTGCATTTGAAATTATGTTTTCCATCTTAACTGTATTAATTCAGCTTCTCTGATTAGCAGCACATCCTCAACACGCTCATCTGAAAATTAATCCTGGATCAACAGTCTTCCTCTGAGATGTTTGATAAATTATGGCTCTCATCTTTCCAAGGCACGGCGTTCTCTAGCTGTCTATCGGCATTGTAGAAGAGCTTCCGCCGAAGAGCGCTTCAGTGTCATCTCGGCGTGCGACAGAGTGCATAATTCTCCAGAATCCTATGTTCAGTTAGTGAGTGCTGTACTGTCCCATATAGCTGAGGACAAAGCAAGAGTTTGTCCCACTTCTTAATGTGAGTTCACTCACTGATGTACAGTTCTGAGGCGGAAATTAAAACATGGGGGACCCAGGGGGAATACTATTTGTACTGTGTGTGTGTATCTCTGGAACATTTTATCAATGAACAAAACCTCCCTCTCCCATTGATAGTAAACAGACTAACACGAGTGCACATCTGGTGTCTGGAGGAAGATGTTTGCAAATTCTGACTGACATGAAAAAGTGTGTCCAGCTCTGAATAGTGGTGTTAGACGAATGACCTAATCTGATTTCTGAATTTAGGTTGGACTTCAGAGATGACCAGAGAGGGCTATAAATGAGGCGATGATGCAAATGCAAATAGTACCTTAAAATGGGACACGGACTGTCAATGGATTTGATGCTCTACTCACTTTAGACATGACTCAAAATCCTAATTTATCATTATGATGAACTCACAGTAACTAAACAACAGTCCCCAAATACAACACGAGCCAGCAATGCTCCTACAGGAACTCATAATGTGTGGACAGTCACTTTCTGAATCATAAAGTGGTCCTCTTTTGTCCTGTAAATACTTAATGATACTGATTAATGAAGTAGCCCATGAACAGGAAATTAATCTGCAACTATTTTGATAGTCAATTAATCAGCAACTGATTTAGCAACACTCTCCGATCTTGTGAGACTCATATTGGAAAAAAAAAGATCGAAATCAATGCAGCAGAACCAGAGATATCATCTGTTTCATTCCACTCATTCTTCTTCTGAAGTATGACTTATTCTGTCAAAACCTGGCGCCTGTTTACCCACAATGCAACTCAACCACCGACAGCTCGGTTAAGATACGGGTGTTTTATGCTTGTGGCAGGTAGGCTGGGCTGCAGAGGTCTGGTCAGCTACCTTTCCCCCCCACACCCCCAGAAAATGAGATCCTCACTTTCAAACTTGTCTTCAGCTCCAGCCGACTCTGACTTGAGGCGGTTTATCAGATTTCCCTCAGCTCCCTCTGGAGGCACAAAAGGCTTTATACAACTTGCTTCATCCATAGATGGATAAAATTGTTAAAGTTTATCTTTAAGCAAAACTGCCAAAGGTTCTCTGGTTCCATGAATACCAGCTGGCTTTCATAGTCCTCTGTGATATTAAACAAAACATCTTTTGGCGTTCAAAATATTGTTAGTTGCAGCTCGAATACAGTATGTTCCACTGGGAAATATGACTTAAAACATCTTTAATGTTATAAAGCAATATATGAAGTCCCCCTCCACTCAGTGTTTGTTTCACTCTGCAGTAGGCTGTATGTACAAATCAAATAGAAAGTTTCTCTGTGATCACATTAAATCGGAGTTTAAGAAATGGACTAAGACTTGTCACATCACAACTAGTCTGGAGGCAAAGTGTGGTCCATTATGCAACTTACACATGCACTGAGAATGGACTTTATGGTGAATAAACATCTTGTGTCCAGCTTAAAGTTTAGAAATTAACAATATTTTCATATTCATAGACTTACAGTGATATAAAACTGAGGAAAACAGCAGAAAGTCACATTGAAGAAGCTCGAAGCCCTGAATATTTGGAGTGTTTGCAATCTCTTTAAAGAAGAATGCTTATAGAAATATTTGTCAGTTGATTTTTGTAGGTCGAATAATTAATGGACTAATGTTTCAGTACAAGAAAAAAAAACTGTTATATGTATACCTAATAAGATGTACACTGAGTAATTATAAACTAAACTGGATCATACTTTTCTCTGGAGGCTGGTTCAGACCATTTCAGTAATAATCTGCTGCTTTTGACACGTGATGACTTTAGAGAAAAACTTTCACCAGAACATCACCACGCTGCGCTGACCTTTGATGTGCTCGTTGACAACGCTCTCCAGCCGGTCCAGCCTCTCGATAATCCTCAGGGTTTCCCCTTTACTGTCCTCCTCCAACTTTCTCTCCGCTTCGCTGCCGCTCTCCGCAACTTTTGGCCCGTTGGCCACATAGTTGGTGATCCAGCCGACATACAGAAGACACACGATGTTGGTCATGCCGCTCAGGATCACACATGTCGACACCAAAGTTTTAGTTCTCCTTGAGCACAGCATCGCGACATCCCTCCATGGGCTTCTTGTTTCTGACGCGCGCAGGTAGGTGGATTGAGGAGAAGACGCACTCGAGAAATGTGTCCAAATGTGACTACAGCGATGCGATGCTGTGGAGTCAGTCCGCTTCTGCGCTCTGAGGTCCCGGCTGAGGCATTGCTAAATCCTCTGGAGGCTTTAAGCGCTTTACCCTGCCTTTATAGTAATATTTCTGCTAATAATACTGGGAAGGAGAGCACCCGCCGAGCAGCCGGCGAATCAACCTGCGCTCAGCAGCTGCAAATCTGCCAGACGCAGCGCTCCAACCCCCCACTCCCCCCAGCCCAATAGGAGGGGAGGAGGCGGGGTCTGCTCGCAGCTAGAGTACACAGAGGGGGGAGGGGGCAATGTGAGGAAGCTGAACTGCATCGGCCCAGACTCTGACGGTCCGCTGAGGTAATTGAAATGAAACAGGTGCGTTTATGTAAAGACTGGACTGTCGTGCGCCTCGTGTGCGCGTAAATGTGTGTATGTGATGCTTAAACAACTTGTGCAGGTGTACAGGTTTGTGTGTGGTGTGAAGGTGTGTACAGCAGATGTTCAGCACCTGTAAGGGACTGTAGGAAAATTATTATAGGATCCTTGAACTTTTGCTTTTGGCCTGGGGGAGTCTTATCTGATTACGAGAGAAATGGGTCCAAGTTTCATAGGATAGTCTATCCGAGTCACAACAGGAGGCTAGTCTAACATCTGGCCAAGGGACAACAGTTGAAAATTAGCCTTTTGACTTACTAACACAGGCACACTGATGAAGATTAATGAGCATCATACCTGTTAAAAATAAATAGAATAAAATATAATAATAAACAAACAAAAACATAAAGATACATATCTTAACAACAGCAAAGTCAGAAAGTAGGAAAACTTAAAAACCTAAACATCAAAAAAGTAGGCTAGCCTTTTTCCCAACACATCATCTTAGCAACTGGAGTTTGTGTTTAAAATGAGTTTTCCTGAAATCCTACAGTAGGTATTTGTTTTCATATGGAACAACTCACAACACCACATTTAAAATTTTAAAGCACATTTTTTAACCTTCACTTGTGGGCCATTCTAGTCCATTTCTTTTATTAGGCTATAACATCATCCAATTCCAAATGTATTTTTGATATCTGTAATCATGGTTAGGGCAACAAAAATTGCCTCCCTCAGCAGCATGTCATAACAACTTTATTCATTTAGTAGCTTTTGGTTCAAAAATACCAGGAGTACCTGGAGTGCTCAGTAAACAGGACGCACATTTTGTTATATTTGCCATAACGATGCCGTTAGCTAAGACCGCTTCTACTGTACACTCTGGGAAAATTATTGTTCCATTAATATTTTAAGGATTATATAGGAGGACACTATCTTAAATTCTTAATGAGGTAAAGGAGCTGAAAGGATGCAAGACAGACATCGAGCAGGCCTCTTTCTGCTGGACTAGTAAGTGATATTAGCTGGCTTGCTTTGTCTTGTGTTGCTTAATGTTTGGCTGTGGTAGCAAAGTTGCTGACTTACTAGTTTTTGAAGTAATGCTGTTCATATGTATGACAACGGTGTATGAGTGAATTGCACTTTGGGTAGGGTCCAAAGAAAAAATGAATAAAGCTGGGGAGGGTGTAGCTTTATTAAAAAGTGAAAAGTTTCAAACCCCCCTCCACACCCTAAGAATTTGGTTCAGTACTTAAGTGTGTGTGTGTGTGGGTGTGTGTGCACACACATGTGTGTTTATACTATACAGGGTAGCGATGGGGCAGTGGATAAGACACACCTTTGGTGTGGGAGACCTTGGTTCAATACCCCACTACGACACATACACCATTGTGTCCCTGAGCAAGACACTTAAATGTCCTCTGACATAATAGCAATTGTAAGTTGCTTTGAAAAAAAAAAGGCTGCTAAATGATACAGTAAATAAGAGGTATGTGTCCATGACTTTGCTGCTAGCAGGTGGTTTGTCCAACAGCCTCTCATATGCATCACTTCCCCGCCTCTTTGACTTCTTATGAACACACACACATTCACACACCTCTGATCGCTGGCCACCTAGGGTGCCTACCTGAGAGCTAAAGTAACTTCAGAGCTTCGCACCACCAACAGATGGATCTTGCAGTTAGAGCCTCTAGGCTGCCGCTTTCATCTTTGTCTTTCATCCACTACCTCGCCATTCACACACACACACACAGACACAGATACACACGTACACACACGTGGCACAGAATCGAAAACTCTCCGTTCACCCAAGAGCACTCTGGCAGATACAGCCGACTCGCCCAGGGTATAAATAATGCATTAGATCTGAAATATTAAGGCTCTCTGCTCTGTACTGCTTTCAATCTGGTCTGACTGACTGTCTGTCCAACTGTCAGTCTGTCTGTATCACTTCCATCTTTCTTCTCTCTCTTTTTGGTCAAGAAAGGAGACAAAATATTGCTCCACAAGTGTTGAATATGTAAATAAGCAGGTGTTTGCTAACAAGTTCAGCATATACAGTGTAAGTTAGAGGAGATGATGTGCCCCCAAGTGGCAAAGAAAAGTTTTTGCAGGTTTAAACCTTCTTCTTCTTCTTCTTCTTCTTCTTGTTCATTAGCTCTACTGATGGAAAAAGAAAATCCACAGGTGTACATCAATTTTACTTATTTAGCTCTGATTGCACTGATTTTACTACGACACCACTACACCAGTGTAGTTTGGCTGCTGAGTGTTTAACAAGTGCCGTTTACTTCACCTGGCTAGATGTAAAACAATAGGTTTCAGTAGTTATATATACAATATAATAGTTCACAGTATCATACATTCAGTACTTAGCTATCTTGATTCTCTAGCTGCCAATACAGTGTGTCTCAACTTGTATCTGCTACTATATATATATATGCTTTATATGTATGAGCAACAGCCATATAAATAGAACCGGGGTATACTGTTCCCCAGCACAATATCCTCTTATTATGACACATTCACCTTTCAAAGAGTTTTGTATTATCAACAATGTTTTTCCAGGTCAATGCTGAATGTTGAAATCACCCACCTACAGCTTATAGCCTCCTTGGAGCTGTAGACATTGATATCTCCAGGGGCAGAATGGATTTTTACCATTCAAACTGCATTTGAAACATCCATTACCCTTAGTTCTTTTGGAGTCTGAACTGCAAAGTTAGACCTTACTTTTAGCACTTTGACATAGGACCCTGGAAACATAGGGATGAGCACAGACAGAGTGTTTCCCAACTTCCCCCAGGTCGCAGCTTTAGTATTGAATTATTTCACAGTGAATGGCACACTTTTGAGATATACTTGTCAACACAAGTATGCTAACGCAGAAGCTTCAAGCTATGCAAGATCAATTTCACACGTCAATGAGTTCTGGAGTGTTTCACCACAAAATCTTCACGCACCGCAAGTGTGTCTGAATGTTGTGGCTAGGGACACTATAGCATGAATCAACAAGTAAAAGCTGGCCCTTTCTGGTTGATTTTATTTCCACTGAAAACAACCCTGACTGACTAGTTTAACAAAGCCCTAGCTGAACATGTCCGTATCATGGACTTATTAAGGAGAACCGTGTGCATAGGCATGTTTCTGAGGCTTTTTCATTCAGAAAGAAATGAAAACGTACAAATTCCGACCCTACCATCTGAATGTCGCAGATGAAATAGAGACTCATCAGACCAGGCAACGTTTTTCCAGTCTTCTATTGTCCAATTTTGGTGAGCCTGTGCGAACTGTAGCCTCAATTTCCTGTTCTTAGCTGACAGGAGTGGCACCCGGTGTGGTCTTCTGCTGCTGTAGCCATCTGCTTCAAGGTTTGACGTGTTGTGCGTTCAGAGCATAGACTGTATAAAAAGTGGATGTAGTCATCGGTGACATCACCCATTGCTTTATGGACTGCCATTTTGAAGCCTCGGGTTGTCCGATAGGGCACTGCCATGTTGAGTTTTTGCAGCCAGAAGTGCCCAGAAGGGAGCATATTTGGACGAGACAGTGGAGCTAACGGCCGTGTGTGGAGCTAGCTTGCTTGCTTAGCTAGGTGCATCTGTAATTCATGTTAACTATCATTTTAACAGGGCTGATAATTTTGTCTAGTGAACAACAGGCTCAAACTACCAGAGAAAGTGAACAGCCAACTCCTAATATGCTTTTCAACGGCGCTAGTTAAATTTGCACACATTTGTAGCCTGATCAACAGGTTGCCATGGTAACGACTTGTCAATCATAGATTATCCCCTCTTGAAGCATACTCTGCTTTATGCTCTATTTTCCTCTAAATGGGACCATCATTTACTAAATGTTGTATTAAAGAAGACCAGAATCTAGCGAATGAGACCATAAACTTGTTAGGAAAGGGTTTAATTAGGTAATAAAAAAGTAGAGTCATTTTAATTCAATTAAATTTTTTTATATAGCGCCAAATCACAATAACAGTTATCTCACAGCACTTTTCATAAAAGAGCAGGTCTAGACCGTACTCTATGATGTTATTTACAGAACAACAATTCCCATTTTTTACCATTATTTCTAATGGAACCGGACTTCTTTTGCAACCAGCCCCTGCTGACCATTCAATAGAATGCAGGTATAAGGGACTTCCTTATGTCATTTTCGTCCACACGGCTGTCACTCACTGGTATTTTTATCTTTATCGGACCATTCTCTGTAAACCCTAGAGATGGTTGTGCGTGAAATCCCAGTAGATCAGCAGTTTCTGAAATACTCAGACCAGCTCATCTGGCACCAACAACCAAGCCACGTTCAAAGTCACTTATATCCCCTTTCTTCCCCATTCTGATGCTCGGTTTGAACTTCAGCAGTTGTCTTGACCACGA
>NW_024041685.1:0-25380 GCF_014851395.1 Micropterus salmoides | reverse complement strand
GTGGTCAAGAAGCTGCTGCTGCTGCTGCTGGTGGTGGTCAAGAAGCTGCTGCTGCTGCTGGTGGTGGTCAAGAAGCTGCTGCTGCTGGTGGTGGTGGTGGTGGTGGTGGTGGTGGTGGTCAAGAAGCTGCTGCTGGAATTCCTAGGACAGAAGAGCTGGAGTTGCTGCTAGACTGGCCAGAAAGACGGATTACTGTGCCTGACATCCAGTACATGTTGGAAGGTCCTGTAATGGAGGAAGTGCAAGCACGGTTCGACCCACTCAGTGGCCCCAGAGGAAATCATGGCATACAGATTATCCGTGATCTTGTATCCTTTTTGGATTCAGCGTTGGGATCACAGGGACTTCACAGATGAAGGTGTTCATATTTGATCTTAACTGAACTTTCTTTCATGTGAGTCATTGAACTTGCTCAGGAATCCCCAAAAAGGCAGTAGTGAAAAAGAAATGTATTGGGTTGGAGGCAGGGATGCCCATGTAGGGCTTTTGTACTTTTGACTACTTTTTCCACCACTGTGAAAGACGTACTTTGTAATCTATTAAAATTCTGTCCCTATTTTCCCTTTTAAATTCTTCCATCCACTAGATACAACGTGGATGGCACCACTCAGATGACTGGGAAGCCTATCTGTCCCCATCTCTTAAAAGAAGAGTATCACCACAGCAGCCCCACTGTGCGCAGCCAGCCAGCCAGTTAAAGAGCTGAAGTTCAAACAGCCCCAAGAACTGAAGGTTTTGCCCAAGAACTTCCACTCACCCTACGATGGACTGGACCACGAGTGATGCCCGTCACCAGCTGGAGCCTCACGCAGACGCACACACACTGATGTACTTAGGCTATATTAGTTACAGTTGTTCATTAAAATGAGCGTAATTATATTTTTGCATTATTTTTTAAATACCTTTTACTGGTTTTAATGGTTTTAACATAATTCCTAATTGTTCAAAGTATTAAGTCAAATATCTAGTAGTAGTCAAGACTCCAATCAATTGTCTCTCACAAATAGTCTGACAGATTCTTTATCCTGGTTGTTCATAATAATAATTTTGAATGTTGTGTGGTTTACACAGTAAAATAAATTTCAACCTTTACTGATTAAACCGATTTCATTTTGTCATTATCAGCCAACATTATTCACAATGTAAAGATAGCTTATTGATGATTAACATGATTTCAAAACATGCATCTTATTATTTAGCTTAGGTATCATCAGAAGGTTTGCTTTCACAAAGACTTCAGGTAACCTTTCTCAAATATGTCCATTTCGGAGGAAAGCAATTCAGCGTTTTTTTAAAACCAAGTATCTTAATAGCCTGCAGATGCCTTTTCAGGATCGGAAGGAGCTTTATTGTCAAGTAGTGTTTTACACATACGAGGAATTTGCTGTGGTGATAAGGTGCTACATGTAGACAAACATACAGTCAACATAAATAAATGTGGAATATATAAATATGGAATAAGATATGTTTTTGTAGCAACTTGTATAGTGTAGTGTTTTGGGGTAACATAAATATTATCGCAGGAGTCCGGAAGGATAGCTTTGGATAAATAAAAGCCAGGGAATAAATGACAAGCTGTGTTTTCCCTGAACCGACTGAAACACACGTTTGTGTCAGGTTGCCTTTGGCCTGGATTTAGGATGACATGGTAAAACACAGCTTTGTAGAAACAAGGGTAGGCTCGCTATCAATACTACACCGACTGAAGGGCTCATAAAAAGACAAATGAGGCTTAAACTGTTCACTGATGACCATGTAAAGATAGTTGTTCCACTTATGGTGATTTCTTACTTTCTTTGTGTTTGTATGTTCTATTTTAGGAGATACTTTAATCTGACAGTGATGATAAATAAAATGCAAATTAATTATTTATGTCAAATTTGATCTAAAATCATCAATCAATAGATGTTACAAGCTATAACCTAGAGTAGCTAAATATTTTTAGTAAATGTAGTCAATTTACTTGATCAGTCTGGGACTTTTGTGTTGAGTTTTTCATGCTTGTCTGTGGTTACTTTCTGCCTTTGTGTGGCTACGATCACAGTAAAGTAGATCAGTGCTGAATTAGTGTGGTCTGTTCTTCTTCTGTACTGATTGGGTGACAACAGTTCAAATTTAGTGGCTGTAAAATCCACAGGGCGGAGCTCATTATCATTTTACAAAACGCCGTTTTTTACACCATTTGTTTAGTTAACAAAACGGCGTTTAAAACGGCGTTTTGTTAACTAAACGCCGCTTTTTACGGCGTGCCAAAAGAAAACGGCGTTTTTCGCGGCGTTTTTATACACAAAACGCCGTTTTAAACGCCGTTTTGTTAGCAAAACGTGCTACAAGAGTGACGTTTTTTGGCACTAATGGCTTGCCATAACCCTGTGAGTTTCGCGTCCCTAGCACTTACCGTCTAGCCTGCAGTAGTGGAATTAGGCGAAAATGCATGGAACAATAAATAAATAAAAAATTAAAATCCGAGCGAAAACAATAGGGTTCCCAGCTCGATGCCTTGTATTCGCGGGTTCCCAGCCCCATTCGGGCTTGGACCCCTAATAATAAAATACGTGGGATTAGTGTTTAATCCACAGAAAGAGAAGCGCCCATGCTGTCGAACTACATGTCCCAGTAGACTTTGCGGTCCGGGGAGGGGCTGTCGCGACCTTGGAGTGTGACGTACAGCAGCATGGCGAGCAAGGAGCCCAATGTAAGTGTTTTAAGGGCAAAATCATTTTAATGAACACGTTTTTACGGTGTTGAGTGACATGTCTATCTACCACTGATGTAGAACAGGCTGAGTTACCGTTAACTCTGTGAAGCAGCCGGTAAACAGAAGTAACGTTAGCCAGGTCAGGTCAGTTAGCATGTCTGTCTGTAACTGTTCTGCTAGCTCGTCAATCGCTGAACTTTACAGCCTGTTAGTAGGGTAGCATTGTGTGACCTGACTTGACTGTTTATGGTTATTAGCAGACTCATAATCTGTATTGGTATAATCAGAGATGGAATGGAGCTGCTCAGTAGGCTTGATTCGTTCATAAGTAAGTTTGCTCAGTCATCTGTCTGGTAACGTTAAATGTTCCAGACACATAGGATGCCGATTTGTCTCCTCGTCTCCCTCACACTTGCCTCTTAGCAAAGTTATCCATGCTTTATGCAAGGAAGTAATGCGACATTGAACCCTGATCCCGAAGGACTTTAATCCACGTTACCTGTGACGTGTGTAGGAGGGTGTCTGGGTTCCAAAATGTGCTTGATGGATGGGACAGAGACACCTTTATGAACGGTGTTGTGTGAGGCTGATACTTAAGACTGTATGTAACGTTAGTTGAACTGGAGTATTTGTTGCTGGCTTTTGTTGAGTGAAGAACAGTTCTGCTGGACTGTCAACACATCTGAAGTCAAATCACTAGATTACACCATAGACTGTATATAAAGGACTTCACACACATCGTACGGGTTAGGGGAAGAGCATCTCAAATATTTGCAGCCCCTCGGCCCACCCAATTCTCACAGTTTTTTACTAGAAGTTGAATTTTTTTTATTTAACTGCCTATTGTTCGTAATTGACCCTTCGCTAAGCCACGCCCAGAATACACAGCTGGCCAATCACAGCGCAGTATAGGACTCGCGCTAACTGTGGTCCCACACTTTCAGGGCTGCGCTCCATTCACTCTAATGCAAAAGGAGTCGTTTTCTAGCTTGCTTCTGCCGTATTTTTCCAAGATATGGTCAAACGCTGTTCCTGGGGCAATGTAATAGTTACAGTTGCTACTCAGCGAGGATGAAAGGAGAAGTAGGATTTATTCTCTTTCCAAAACCTAAAATAAATCCAGAAAAATGGAGGCTGTGGATTGTTCCTAATGTAATTTTAACTTCCTACTGAATGTAACGTTATAAATCCCTAACGTTACTGTTCTGCTTTTTAAGGATTGTAATAATGAATAGAGGCCTACCCAGCTTTACAGGAACAGTGTTGATACTTAATACCGTTGTCTTTTGTCTCAATCGTCCATGTGCTGTGTGATTGGTAGGCTTTGGCAGATCTTTCATTTTTTCTCATCTGTTTGAGTCAGTCTGACAGCCTGAATACAACCTTCAAATTCACGATGCAACAGCAAAACTGTCTGCTTCTTTCTGAGATCGCTTTTTCCAACAAATTTCTCAATATATCATTGGGGAGTGCAGTAATAGACAGTGGCAGCGCCTTGATAAAAGTCAGCTCCGACAGACTTAGCAACAGTAACTAAGGGGGGCGTGGCTTAGCGAAGGGTCAATTGACCAGCAGAAATAGAAATTGTAACAATAGGTAAATCTGATAAGACTATACACTTATATTTTAAAAATATAAAGTAAGCTAAACCAAAATTCAGAGCCTCTAACGATGTAATTTCCCCAAATCAGGTGGTGGTGGCGCATAGATAAGATGCTTGGTGTGGGAGACCTGGGTTCGATTCCCACTGTGAAACATCCAACATTTTGTCCCTGAACAAAACACTTAACCCCTAGTTGCTCCAGAGGTGTGCGACCTCTGACATGTATAGCAATTCTAAGTCGCTTTGGATAAAAGCGTCAGCTAAATGAAATAAATGTAAATGTAAATCGGTTACTCCGGTTATTTAATCCTGTGTAGTCACGTGACTCTTCCGTGTCCAGTCCTGCTCAGCCTTCAGATTGCTTCAGCTCCCTAGAGGTAGAAGTGTGCCGATTTTTGCACCTGAGGTACTCTGGGGGGGTGTGAACCTACCTTGTGAAGAAAATCAATAAATAAAATCCGAGGACAAACAATAGGGTTCCCAGCTCCGCAGGCCACTCGGGCTTGGACCCCTAATAAACAGTATCTGAGTAGTCCTCTGGTTTATCAGAAGAAAGAAGAGAAGTGACATTTGGACAAACGAACGAGCACACACGTGTTATTTAGCATGAGAGCCGACAGCCTGTGGATCTTTATACCATGAAGCCAGACAGTCAGGACAGATGCAGACAGCTGACGGCAGAAATCACAGACATAATGGGTGTGGACTTTCCAGATTGAAGGCTTTGATGTGGGACAGAAAGCGGAGCTGAAGTTGTCTGTTTTCTGCTGGACAAGTAATTAAGTTAGTCGGACTTTAGTGATTAAAGCTGAGACGTGGCGTGTTTCTCCTGTCAGTGGTGTAAAATATGTAGATGGATTAATTTCATGTAGCCTTGTTATTCTCCAGCGCTGTGGTTTGGTTTTTCCAGTTACATTAGCGAGACAATCAGCTGATCAGTAATTGTCAGTATAACGGTAAGGTTAGCTTACAGCATGGAAGCATCAGCCAGCTAAACTATTACTGCTCTGGTAGAAAAAACATGTAGTTGGATTGTTTTCATGTAGTGACTCTCTCTCTCTCCAGTGCTCTGTTTTGGCTTTGTGGGTTACCTTTGTGAGATAATCAGCTGATCACTAATTGGCAATAAAACGTAGCTTCCAGCATGAAAGCTCAGATCAGCTAGCTAAACCTTTACTGCCCTGGTAAATTAAATATTTTGTATTGTGATTTGATGTAGTTATTCTACAGCGCTCTGTTATGGCTTTGCAACTTGGACAGAAATTTGCCCTTACTTTCCTGCGAGAAACTGCTGATGAATATTATTGGCAATAAAACGGTAACAGCATGGAAGCTCAGATCAACAGCTAAACTTCCATTGAATACTGCCCTGGTGGAAAACATGTATTTATTTTACTGGTAATAGTGACACATAACACGACCGAGTGCCTATCAAGTGACCAATAATGAATACTTTCTGAATTTGCATTAAAAATAAATTTTTTGATATTGCTTCCCACTGTGCACACAAATGTGTAATTTGTACTTTCCTAAATGCCCATTTAAAACTTTGGACCGTTTTACCACAAGCTGAAATTATGGCTGTCAGTACTACTTTGTGTTTCTGTTACATTTTAAAAAATTTAAAAAGATATTTTGGTAAGATTTGCAGATTGCTTATCTAATTAATTAAGCAAAGTGAGAGGAGCCTTGATCCTCACCAGCCAATGCCTTTGTAAACTTCATGTATTATGTGGTTTATAATGGACTGCAGATGGTGCAGAAACAGTGAGGCTCACATTGTCCTGGTATCTGTCAGTGGTCATACTTGATGAACTAGATGTGATAGTTTTTGAGATGTTCTTCATTTACTTTGGTGTGTTAGTCCAGATGAGCCAACCCTCCCAAGATGTAAAAAAAAGTACAGTACGGTAAAATAATGTATTAAGAATGAGACATCATGTAACATTTCATTTCTTGATGTGGCTGTTGTTTAATGAACAAGTAACAATAGTATTCACAATAACATATGGTTTTACTGAATAATCAAGTAAATATAATCTTCTATCTATCTTAAAATGTCAATGTAAAGAAACCTGATTTCTTGACTAGCAACTCTCTGCTATCTCACAGAGGACATCTTTTATCCTGTCTCAGGCACCGTAGCTATACAATTCGCTTGGATGGGGGGGGTGAAAAACCTTTGTTCCGCATTGATATTAAATAATTGAGTGAAAGTTTAGTTGCAGCGGTCATAATTAAGCAGCGCCGAATATAGGGGAACCATTTCTCTGTAATGTATGTCAACATTACCTTATTAATTAACATTTACATAATGGATTTATGAAATCTGTGAATAAATAAACCTGGTCAGTGAAATATGAGAGCGACAACAACAAAAAACAACATTCAAAAACAAAATTATCGTTCAATAATCGTAATCGAGATGAAATGTTTAATTTCTGAACTGAACAGCAATGCTCAATGTACATACTTTACACATACAGTAGGATAGCAGACCTTGCCCTGAGCTTGTATGTCAAGCTATGTGTGTGTGAGTCCACATTTCAGTTTATGAATGGTGTTTTGTGTTGTGTGTGTTGCACATTTTGATGCCTTGATGTGTTTTACATTGGACGTTCGCTAGATGTCGAATATCCAACACAAAGCAAACTTCAGCGTGGTGCAAAGTGCATTTCCCTCATCAAAATATTACTGTAAAGTGTGGAATTTGTGACACAATTAAATGAACGATAGAGCATAATTGTAAATGATGGGTTTTTTTCTATCGTCAAACGATGTATGTATGTATTGCACAGCTCTAGTTCTCTGCATTCTCCCACAGTTGTTGCGTGTTACAGAGAAAAATCACAACCTTAAAGAGGTCGTATTCTGCTTTTTGGCTTTTCCCCTCTCTTTTATTGAGTTATATCCCTTTTTTGTGCATGTAACAGGTTTGCAAAGTGGAAAAAGCCCAAAATCCAGCCCAAAGGGAGTTCCCATCTCCCACAGAAAACTCTGCTCTGAACTGCTTGAAAACAGCTCGTTTGTAGTCCAGCTGCTTCCCTTTATCCCTGTGACGACACAAGTTGGACTGATCCTCATTTTTACTGTAATCTGATTGGCTCAGCGGTGCCGATCAAAGGAGTTTACTTTCCATCCGATTTGTTTGACAAGTGCAGTAGAGATAGAAAATTTGAATTTAGAAGAAAAAATGTTTGCATAAGAAGCATTTGTAACTATTTTAGCCTTCTGACTGACTGTACACGACATGCTGGTAGTAGGAGACAGGTGTCATCCTTAAGTTTCTTGAAGGTCTTCAATAACACAAAAACATATTATTTTTAGTAAAAACAATTGTGGCATTGTTATTGCATATGAACAGTGAAAAAAAACGTTATGAATGTATCGGAAATAAATATGTTTAGCTAAATAAGTTAGTTTATTATCGTTAATGCACTCATCTACCAAAATCTCTTTGAATTTGAATATTTTAAACGCTTATCATGGCAAATATCGATATATATGATTCATTTTGATTCATTCAATTAATTCATTACAAAACTACAAACAAGTTACAAAACTTAATTAATTAGATAATTATTTTAATTGCTTGACAGCCCTATTTATTATATGTCTATTATCATTATTATTACATTGTCAAAATTCAATTAAAATCTGACTATCAGTGCATAAATTAAAAATATATAACGTGCATTAACAAACGCTGCTGGCACACTGGATGTCTTCATCTTTGTATATTGACACTCATCACAGAAAAGATTGCCGACCCCTGCTGTACACCAACAGCTGCACCTATAGTCACCAGTCCATCAAGCTCTTGAAGTTTATTTAGTTTAGTGCTTATCCTACTAGTGGCAAAATGAAGCAGTAGGGCTGAAACTGAGGCCAAAATCGCAACACAAAATAAATATTACATATTAGACCTATTTTAACTGTGTGTCACGTGACTATTGTGGTCCAGTCATGATTAAGTGATCATGCCTGCAAGTTAAAATACTTTAATTAACCCAAGATGGAATATAATAATGACAATAATAATGATAATAACAATTAATTATAATAATAATAATAATAATAATGATAATAATGATGTCAAAAAATGAGGTATGAACCTAACTGTGGCTCAAAAATCTAGGTCTGAACTGTGAATCGTTTCACCCCTATTAAGCAGTGAAGAGTCAGAAATGCTAATAAAATTAAACACTGCTAATATAGCATCACTTCATCAGGGTGATCGCTTATACTTTAGATGGCGGTACAGAGATAATGTATGGGAACTGACAACAAAAAGACTGAAAAAGGTAACTTTTAAAATGTATTATTGGCTGCACCTAAATTATGCTCTGGGGCTTCTCAATGAAAAAGTTAGGCACAGCAGTTCCACCATTGTCAAAAGTTAGTGTGAAGCCCTGCTTGGTCTCCTGTATCCTTGCGCAGGTCTCCTCTGGGAAGCCTCCTCGCTTTGACCAGAAGTAAGGGTATTGAGATGCCCTTCAGGATGGCGGACCAGATTGAATTCTGACATAAATAAGGCAGAGGAGGAGCACCGGTAGTAACGAAAAACTTACTGCAGTTTTTAATTTACAATCTTATTTTCATTGTCTCTGTTGCTGTCTCATCCCCACACAAACTGTAGCGCTTCGTCCAGCACCTGAGGGATCTGGCAGGTCGGATGTCTTCGTCTGGTGGCAAAGGGGCAGGATTAGGACTGAAGCTGCTGCTTGGAGCTGGTGCTTTGGCATATGGCATTAAAGAAGCTACCTACACAGGTAAACACACACTGGAACCAAGCTCTCTGTGACAGATGCAGGCAGGTGTCCTGTCTGCATCTGTCACATGTACCCAGATGGCACTGATACTCCACAAAAACTACCAGGAGATTAGGATGACTAGAAGAATGTTTGAAAGTTTGCACAGCACTGATGAGAAGGTGACTGAGTTGGTGTGGATTTATAAATCTAAATATATGGAAGCGATACTGATGGATGTCGCTTTAAACTTTTTTTTCTAACTTTCTGTGTAGATTGCCTTTAAGAGTGTCTGATGTTCCTGTATCTGTTGTATCTCAGGCATAGACATTTTCATGGCATATTAGTGGTTCTCAGGTTATACATATTAGGTTGTGGAGTTTTATTCTTAAGTCTCTTGGATATGTCATGTTTACATCAGAGTCTTGATTATATTATTCAATTATTTTATTTTATTTTTATTGCGCCAATTCACAACAGTTATCTCATTGTGCTTTTCATATAGAACATGTCTAGACGGTACTCTTTGTGATATGTGTGGTATTCTTTATGTGTGTGAGAGCAGTGGAGGGCGGTCAAAGAGCCATCATCTTCAACAGAATTGGAGGGATGCAGATGGACACTATTCTGGCTGAGGGGCTGCATTTCAGGTAGGATCAGCACATTTATTAACTGACTATACTAAACCAATGTCGACTGATGTCAAAGAGGAGAGTGTTATTCAACAAAAGTTTTCATTGGTCAGTTAGTTGTAGAAAAATAACTCCCCTGACTGGGAGCTTGGCATACTGCAGAGTGTTGGTGTTTGTCAACACCTCTAGCACAGCAGCCTTGGACCACCAGGAAAGAAGAGGTACTCAGGCCCAGGGGCAGGAATGGCCACCAGAACAGGAGCTGGGTGAGCGGGCAGTGAAACAGGGCTCATCAGTCTCTCAGTGATCTTGGCCGGACCGGGACTAAACACAGCCTGTAAACCGACAGGCCAGTTTGACGACAGGGAATACAGTACTGAAGTGATTTACAGCAGCTCCAGGAACGACGAAGACACTGCGGGTTCAGGCTGGGACAGGAAAGGTATCACGCAAAAATATCAGGATTTATTTCAGGAAGAATCACGATTCACAATCTTATCACGATTCATTTTCATGTTGGTTTTTAAGACTATTTTGCAAGTTATTGAAAAGCTGAATAATAACCAAACTTTCCCCTGAAAAAAATACAGTCCATCAAGGTAACAAAACCTCAAATAAAAAACAACACACCGTTTAGGCTAAAGCACCTTTTCGAATAGATTTTAATCAAGTGTGCAATTCTGCAAAATATGAACATTGAGCAAGAATTTTGACTTGGTTTAGACTTGTATTCAAGTACAATAAGAGACTTTTGCAAAACCAGTCTATTCACGTTCTCTTTTTTTGAGGTAGCAGTATTTAACATTCTAATAAATATAAAAAGTAGAATAAAAATAAACAGAACAAGACATCACTGATGAAAAGCCAGTTTCAAACAAAAAGCTTAAAAAAAATGTAAACTCTTATAATCTAATGAAAAACTGCAAAGTATTATCATTAAACAATAATTTAAACAAGGTCTAGACATTCAGCACAGTCAGACATTTTAGCATTACTTCCAAAATAAACATTATTATCAAAAGCTAAAACAACACTATAAATAGCTTGCTGAAAAAAGGTTAAATAAAAATGTTAAACTAACACTTGTAATCTTGTAGTAAATTTCTTGTGCAGTGTGAGTCAAAACAATCAACCAAAGGTGCATTAAAATGTCAGACTCTGGACTATTGAAAACCGCTTTAGAACAAATCTTTTACATCTTCTTACAACTTATATCTCCTTCCAAAAGAAGTATGACAGATCACAGTCACAGATTTTTAGCCAGGAAAACCAGTTTATGACTTTAACTGGCATCAGAGTTGCCCTTTGGCATGTGACAATATTCCCATAAGTGCTGAAGACTCTTTCTGAGGGAGCACTTGTTGCTGGAATCGCGCAAATACTTTCTAGCTTGTTGGCTAATCCTTGGAAAGGGTCCCTCATGGACATTCCAGAGGATCCATCTCATTGTCTGCATCTGGTGTGGACAGGTAGGCCTTCCTACCTACCTATTGCCTCTTATAAAGATGGGAAAGCATATGTGGTCGTTGCAACTGCAGTTACAGTACCTGAGGTTTTCAAAAAGCTGGCCAGTGTTTTCTTCACTTTCTTTGTAGATGTTTGTTCTACCTCGGGGCTCTGTGATGTGGTGGCAGATGTGGGCTGAGCCGATGGTGCTGGATGCTGTGCTTGTACAGTCAGCAGCTCCAGCTCAGACACAGCTCATATTCCCCCTGTCTTGTTGCTGGTTTTGAACCAGCTCTCATTAAGACAGTGTAACTGTGACGGCGGCTGTTGGTGGGGTCGGTAACAGTGTATATCGTATTGTATCGACAGTTCCACCTTATTTTAGTGTTTATTTACTACTTGAATCTGCTCCTCTTCTCTTCGTGGGTGAGGAGGCGGGCAGCAGAGTTTTGGATGTCTTGAAGTTTATTTAGGGCTTTGGCAGAAAATTGTTGATGGAGAGGCTGAAGTTGTTGGTGATATAATTTTGAGTGATTTGTGGCCGATGATGATCATGTCAGATTTATTGTGATTGAGTTGAGGAAGTTGGTTTGCATTCAGGTTTGTATATCAGTGAGGCAGTTGGTCAGGTTTGCTGAGGTAACTGTGGTGATGGATGTGGTGGAAATGTAGATCTGGACGTTGTCGGCGTAGCAGTAAAGTGGAGACCGTATCTACGTATGATATTTCCGAATGGCAGGATGTAGATGATGAACAGGAGAGGACCAAGAACCAAACCTTGGGGGACGCCTTGTGACAAATGAGCAGTGGAGGGAGTGCAGTTATTGATGATGAACTGTTGTCTGATGGTGAGATAAGATCGGAGCCAGGACATGATGTTGGGGTTGAGAACAGGTTTCTTGAGGATGACCACACCACACAGTCATCTGACTGATGCCACTGCGGACAGTGGGTAGAGCTCACCGGGGTTCAGGTAAGGCCTACCTTTTCATTCTGTCGATGTTGTGACCTGTTAGTAGTTAGGTTAGCCATAAGGCTCAGTGGTAAACCTAAAGTAGATAATTTTACCAGTTACCTCCTGTGCCGTGACGTCTGTGTTGTAGGATCCCATGGTTCCAGTACCCTATCATCTATGATATCAGAGCCAAACCCAGGAAGATCTCCTCTTTGACAGGCAGCAAAGGTAACTCACACACACACACACACACACACACACACACACACACACACACACACACACACACACACACACACACACACACACACACACACACACACACACAAACAAACTTGGCGGGTTGCTTTTACATTTTATAATTGGCTAAATGTAATTGTTTGAAATAGTAATGTGCTGCTGATATGTGGGTGGAGTCATCTGAATGTGTCATGGTGAAAACGTACTGAACTTGTAGCCCCCATGAATTGAAAATATCCATATTAACCTAGTAACTACTCTAAGGTAGGGATGAAAACTGTTCCAGTTTACCTCTTTAGCAATGGAGGGGGCGAGTGCAAAGGTAATCCCAGAGAAGGGGAGCAGAGGCCACTGACAGTTAAGGTTGTTTAGAATTATGTATATTTTTGACTTATGAAATGTGCTGTACAGTTTACCCTTTAAGATGTTGTGCTAGACAGAATAGTCTGTACTTAATGTGTATGAAAGAAAGGTGTGAGAGCACACACCTACTGTGTCTGTCCCCTCACTCAGAGACACCTTTGCTCGGTTTGGGACTGTCTCTGTCTCCAGGAAGCTTCCCTCTGAAGCTGCTGTGAGCTGCTCTTGATCAGAGGTGCTAAACTAAAGTTTGTGGTGAGATTTCTGCCTGATCAGAAGTATTTTCAGTTTCGGTTTTCCACCTCCGATGAAGAGCAGCACACTTGTCTCATCTGGTCCCAAACGGTTCTGTGTCTCTCAGACAGTCTGAAGGGGAATAATACAGGCTAATGCCACTTTCATATTCAACATGTTTATCACGAATGTGACGGTGTGTACCCATTCAATGCAACCTGCCATTACTACAGCTGTATGAACCCAAAATAAACATTTTGCTGAAATTTTGTTGCCAATTTGTTAAACATATTAAGTCATGCTTTGTCAGGTCTGTCAGCAAAACAACAAGCAAACAAACATAACTTCAGTGTACATGCTCAGATCTGCACCAAACTTTACAAGTAGGATGAGAGTCCCGCCCTGAACACATCCATATGCCAACAAACATTCACTGCCATAGTGAGTTCTGCTGCTGGCAACAAAGTGTCAAGTTTCACGCTGTTATGTACTACTCTCAACATATTTGCCTCACCGGCTTCAAAACAGTCTCAGAAGGGCCTTAAAGACATTGATGATGCTATGTTGTGAAGCTTGTGAGATTTGAGATAACGGCGTGTCCTTGGCATCGCATGAAAGTTCGATGCTTCGCCATGAAACAGGAAGTTGTTGTAACTTCGCTGTACATTCTCATATCTCTACCAAATTTCACACATTTGATAAGGGTCACGCCCTGAACACATCTACAAGTCAAAATTCACTCAACCTCATAGAGCCACCTGCTGGAATCAGGAAGTGTCCTTTCAACAAGATGCATAAAGCTTTTGTGGTATATATATCATCCCAACACACAAAAAAGCCTCTTGGCTTTATTGAAACTGAAGGGCTTATTAGGGCACCAAGCATGAACCGTGCAAGGTCCCTATTGAAACTGAAGGGATTATTATTTTTAGGGCCAGAGCACGAACTGTGCGAGGTCCCTGTTGAAACTGAAGGGATTATTTAGGGCCCGAGCACGAACCGTGCGAGGTCCCTGTTGAAACTGAAGGGATTTTTATTTATTTATTTTTTTCTGCAAAGTAACCTCAATTTTGGGGGCCTAAACATACTCATACTGGCAAAATGGCTCATTTTTGGAGGCACCAGAGATCACAGAGGGTGCCCAAAGCTTTATCTGTTTTGAGGTTGTCAGAAAAACTTTGGTTTGCACATTAAAAAAAACATTATGATAACACACTAGACAATTTATTCAAAAGTCTGTATACATTTTTTCCTCACTGAAAATAGTAGGCAGACTACTTAGTAGTAGGGCTGTAATGGTTTTGAAACAGATACCACAATAGAGACACAAAAGTCCACGATCTGGTGTGGCGGATCCAAGAGACAGAACCGTGACACACCCGCTCATTGGACTGTTGACCTCTCATGAAGACAGTGCAACTGTGCCGCTGATGCCAGCAGCTGGTGGAGGGTGGGCTCGGTAGCGGTGTATAGCCTGTTGTAGGCTATTTGTGTAGGTAAATGCTGACAATTTACATGTTCAAAAATGTTTTCTCCTCATTCAGGTAGAATAAAGTGGTGCTGAACACAAGCTGAACAGTCCTCATTTCTTGAACCAGTAAGTGCTACTGGAACCGATTAATTAGTTTAAACACACTAAAAGTAATACATTTTTCGTTTCCCCTTGAAAAAATTTAACAAATGCCTCTTTATACCAATACCATGAAAAATAAATATTTTACACAGGTTTTTCTAAGGGTACATTTTATCGTAATTTTTTCAAAAACACCACTGCCCCTTGGTAATTTATACATGTCACTTTATTTATTCTGACCACACAACCCTAGACTCCCAAACTCAACTTGCGTCACCATAGGGAGTAGGAGAGATTTAACAGTAGGTCTACAGTCTATTGGCCTATCAAAGTTACAGTTGGAAGTCGTTGGTCTCTCCTTTACGTGAGGCTCAAGAAATGATATAACGGCCATAAATCTCTTCTTACTGCCTCCTTCTCAACCACTTCTTTTTTCTTTCTCTGCCCTCCTTTTTTTATAATATTTGTCACAAAAATATTTCCATTTTCGACATGTTAATTTTTATTTCGGGAGATTTCAATCCTGTTAGTCTCTCTAAGACTTTGCCCACTTTCAAACAGTTTGTTGAGTGCACAACCAGGGGTGATAAAATGCTGGATCTCTTGTATGCCAGTGTGAAAAATGCATACAAATGTACTGCACTGCCCCCTCTTGGGCACTCAGATCATGACATGCTACACCTCTCTCCCTCCTGGGATGCAGAAGATCAAAGGCATGAAGCAGAAGGGCGATATGCTGCCTGATGGCGAACAGAGTCTGGCTGATGATATGAACAGATTCTTCAACAGATTTGACGGCCCTACATCACTCTAGCCTCCTCCACCTGGTCTGCTGACTACCACTGTTTCCGCTCCATCTCCTACCCTTCTCTTAAACACACCTATGAACCCACCCGCTTGTAGTTCCTTTTCTCCACCTCCTACCCCATTAGCAGCCCTGCCTATTATTCTTTATCCAGCTCAGGTCAAAAGGATGCTGGGCGGACTTAAGCCAAGGAAAGCAGTGGGACCTGATGATATCAGTCCAAGGCTATTGAAGATCTGCTCTGCAGAGCTATGTGGTATTTTAACACACTTGTTCAACCTGAGTCTGCGTTTACAGAAGGTCCCAAGGCTGTGGAAAACATCTTGCCTGGTCCCTGTTCCAAAGAAAAATCACCCAATCCACCATGATGATTACAGATTGCAGCTCCATCACTGGTCCTGTGGTGTTTGGACTATCCCTCAGACCACAGTATGTACGTCTGCAGAACAGTGTCTCAAGCACTGTTCTTAGCAGCACAGGGGTGCCACAAGGAACTGTGCTGGCTCCGTTCCTGTTTACCATCTACACAGCGGATTTTCAATACAACACCAACAGATGCTTCTTGCAGAAATTCTCAGATGACACCACAGTTGTCGACCTTATAAGAGGAGGTGATGAGGAGGAGTACAGAGGAACACTCAACAAATTTGTGCAATGGAGTGTGAACAATCATCTCTATTTGAATACCACCAAAACGATGGTTGTGGTTTTCAGGAGGAGGGGGGGGGATCCAACCAAACACCTATTACCATCGGGGGCACTGAGGTGGAGCTGGTGACTAAGTACCTTGGTGTGCAGCTTGACAGTAAGCTGGACTGGAAGAGCCATATGGAGGCGGTGTACCACGAGGGGCAAAGCCAGCTTTATGTTTTTAAGGAGGCTAAGGTCGTTCGATATCTGTCAACCCTTGCTCTGCAGTGTCTATCAAACAGTGGTGGCCAGTGCTCTGTTTTTTGCTGTGGCTTGTTGGGGAGACGGCGTCCGCACAGCAGACGGAAGCAGAGTGGACAAGCTCATCAAGAAGGCCGGCTCGGTGGTTGGGGCTGAACTAGAGACGGTTCAGCAAGTGGCACAGGCCAGAACATTGAATAAACTAAGATCAATATTGATCAACCCTGCATACCCATCCACCACCAGAAGGTGATAAACAGTAGCATCTTCAGTCAAAGACTGATGACACCAATGTGCAAGACGGAGCGGTATAGGAATTCATTCATACTAGCTGCTATACGACTCTATAATGCACAAAAATAACTCATTTTTTTTAGATTGTGGTATTTTAAATGAACTTGTGGATATGTTCTGAGTGAATGTTTGGTATTATGTCTGTCTTGAAGCTGCCGTGACACTGTAATTTCCTGCAAAGGATTAATAACGGATCTACCTACATACCTACCTACATACATACATACACAGGGTAAAAATAATGTTAGCTAATAAATGAATAGCCAACAGTAACCGTTAATCTGCACAAAAGCAGAACTGACACCACAAACTGTTTTCTACTGCTGTTAACGTTAACGTCTCTACTACCTCACTAACTTTCCTCCAGACCTGCTGTTTCTTGTTGATATTATGGTAGTTACGGTTTGTAAAGTCATACAACTCTGGTTAACCCGCGACAGCCACCACAACAGTTTCGTACAAGTTGAAAAAAAATTCTACTCTGTGCACTCAGAGTGCTCCATTGAAAACGCAAGTCGTAGCAGGCGTCCAAAACGCGAGGCGCCCAGGGTGCATAAATGGCACACAGAACTCTCACTGCCAATACAATTTTAAAAAGGCACCTCTCACTGCAAAAAATGCTTTCTGTCTAACCGCTTGAACTCCATTGCATTAACCAACATTGGAAACTTTTTCAGTCTTCTTTTTGCTGTATTTCTACTCCTTTCTCAGCTTTCTCACATCCCTTATTCCACCAAGGAACCAGCATACAAGACCTAGGTTCCTGCTTCACGGAAATGGTACAGCAAGCAGCCTCATGTATCCTAATGGAACTAATTTACAGAACCCTCACTATTAATCTCTCCTACTAAGCTTTGAGCCCTCTCCTGGAATTTATCCCATTCGGCCTGAGAAAAGCTATATCTAGGGGCTTTCTTTTCCACTTCTCTCTTCAAATCCCTACCAAACCTGCATAAAATAGGATAGGGCTGGACATAACAATTATTTTTCATGTCAGTTAATCTAACGACTAATTTTGTGTATTCTAAAGGGAAAAAGAAGTTGCCTATTACTCGATTAACATACCAATTTATCCAAAATAAATATAAAAATATGTCTAGAAACTAATATAATTAGAATAATGACAATATTAGCATATCTTAAAATGAATCCAATTTCCACATCACTGATGTGTTGTGATAATAGCAATAACAGACAGTAATTAGGCTACTTTTCTTTACTCACACAGATTGTCTGTAATGTTAGTTTCAGCTGTTTTCTCGCTCATACGAGCTCATTACTTTTAACATGAAGGCAATGAAGAAATACTACATGTCCTCGTGCTGTTAATGTGCCGTGCTTGTGTGGAGACAGAAAGTAAACAGGATTTGCGGTGCTGCCGTCAGTGCTCCAGGATACTTTCGCTACACGTGTTTGTGCTGCTTCACTTTTTCGTGGACAGCAGTTGTGCTGCAGTGAAGCTATTTCCAGTTCACAGAGCTCACGGAGCAGCACGTTGTTGAGTGTCTATCTAAAATACTCCCAAACTTTATCCGATCGAAGGCGCGGTTTGTAGCTGGAGCTTCGACGGACGTAATGCAAGTCGACGTATTTATGTAATCGATTACACCAACGAATCGCCCCAGCCCTTAAATAAAATAATGATCACTACACAATGGATATATTTATAACATCCCATTCACCAACTCTAGCTAAATTTGACGAAGCAATTGATAAATCTATATGACTGCAGGTATTTATGACAATATGATACCTAGTTGGCCTTCCATCATTTAACACTACCAACTCATACTTATCTAGAAATTTTTCTACTATAACACCATTTTTATCCTTAAGATCAATACCCCATAAAGGATTATGTGTATTAAAATCTCCAATCCATATAACAGGACAATTTACCGTCTCCATTATCTCATCAAAATCTGACAATACCAAAGGTTTACAAGGGTTATAATAATTTAGCACAGTTATAGAATTTTGACTGATCCAAACCTCCACAGCCAAACACTCAAGATTAGAAATAATATCAACTCTCCTACATGGAAGCATATAGTGGACTAATTTCAAAATATCATGCAAACTTGAAAATGAAAATGTAATCCCACACAGTCCCATAACAATAACATTATTTTCCACATATGTATGTGTTATTTAGATGACAATGAAAATGCAATCATCCAATTTCCATTTTCATGGAAATTCAAATCACAGTCAGTGCTCATTACAAAACCCACAGTTCAACCACCAATAATTAAGTAATTATCTCAAATCTCCAGAGTCCATTTCTTAACTAAAACATCTTCTGAATTCCAGCAAGCAAACAAGAAATACCAAGTTTGAGTTTAAATACAAACGCTGGCACTCCGGTTGGTGCTGCTGTCTGTAAACAAGACAAGAAATTTTCTTATATCACAAACTTTATTATAGTGTTGACAGATCACAATATAAATAATATGAAATGATCTCAAACTGAATCTGCACCTGAATAATGTTTAATTATCTGATAAATTATATCCATATTTCTCTGAAACATGGATACAGAACAGTCCGCAAAGTAGCTACAGATACTTTGGTTAGTGAGTACATAGAAAGGGAAGGGAGGAGGAAGTACAAAAGAAATCAGTAACCTTCAGTTCTGCTGACATGGTAACTTACAGCATGTCTGTTGCACTCATTTCTGCCTCATGGTAAGCAGGGTTGGGAGGGTGATTTTATAAATGTAATCTGGTACAATTACTAATTACTTGTTAAAAAATGTAATCAGTAACATAATCCAAGTACCTGAAAATAAAAGTAATGTAACCTGATTACTTTTAGTTACTTTTGTATTACTTCAATACCAAATACGCAAATAAAGACAAGAGAGCATCAAAGATGCGTTGTCTGCTCAGTGTACTTTTAGAGAAACATAATTATAAAATATCCCATTCCAATGAAATGAAAATCGATATTTAAATGTTTTTATATGATATGCCTTGCACTGGGCCTATACGTCATATGGCAGGATCTGGCCCATCAATGACTTAAAATGTTGTTTTGTAGGTATTCTTAATGACAATTTAGTGTGTGTCACCTGGAAAATGATTTTAAAATGTTGATGAATCATCCTGCACTGGGGGGCCTGGATTAATTTAGTGTCCAATAAAAAACTTTCTTAATTTTTATGACACTGCTGAAAAATAGTGATGAGCACCACTGTACAAAAGCACAACTTTATTCACTGATTTTACTGAAACTGGATCATATTTGATGGAAAATATATTTGTTTTTTCTCCGATGTTCCCCGGCTGCTCTGCCTCATCTTTTCCTGATGGACACACAGCTTTGCTTGTTGCTGTAGCAAGTCAGCTAACTGCTGCTAAATAGCTGCCATTATCTAATTAGCTCAGTTAGCCTGCAACTACTTGTCAAATTAGCTTACTGTGCCCGTACTGGGAGCTCAGAACACAAGAGTGTGTGTTTAGGTTTAGACCTTTACTCAAGCACTGGAGTGAATGCGGGGAGCAGCACCGGGCAAGTAAGCAATGAAACAGCGATCAGCAGCCTCAAAGTGAACACGGCATGAACAGGACCCGAACACAGCCTCATTAGTTGACTCAGCCCCGGGACAAACTGGCAAGAAAACCACCTTCGTACTGCATTCCTAGTGGTCAGGCTGGCCTCTGTCCGTCTCGGAGGCCGTGTGTGGTCCTGGGTTTGGCTGCCGTTTTCACTCACTGGGAGCTGGAATCAGTCCGCACAGTCTGCATGACTGGGTGGGGCTGTAACCACATTCAACTACTGGCTACACGCCAGTCAGTATCTGCAACAAATCCCTCCCTAGCTTTGTGTTTTTACAGGAAACAAACATGTAAATGGCAAATAGCACTCCGTTTTCTGTTTCATGGAAACTTTATGCTTAAAGGAATCCCTGTGAGTAATCCCCATTTTTACAAAATGTACCTGTAATCTGATTATGTCTTTATTTGCTGTACTGTAACGGAATACAATGACTTTATTTTTGTATCCTGATTACGTAACGCTGTTACATGTAATCCGTTACTCCCCAACCCTGATGGTAAGTGTAGTGTATACAGTCCATGTGTATTTCTTTGTATAGTAGTATTTCCACTTTCTACCTTATACTTAAAGACAAAATAAGGACCCTTATACCCAGTACCAGAGCCTGAAGTTAAAGGAGTGCCTTGTCTGCTACTCTGTCTAGTTTAAACATAAAAGAACGAGCACACATCCAAACCAACCTATGTGTAAGTGCTGAAACGAAGAATGACCTGCATACCGAGTAGTTATGAATCCAACTAGATCATAATTTGAGACTTTGCAATTCTGAGGTCTCAGAGCTGATCGAATGCCCCTGTGGTAAATAGGTTCATCAACACCGTGTAAGCCACACAAGACCTCCCCAGAGGTCGCAATAAATTAGGGCTGCAGCTAACGATGATTTCAGTACTTGAAGCTTCTATAGATTCATCGATATGTCGTTTAAGAAGTACTTTTGCGTGGTGGCGGCAAACGCACGTGTGTACATTTTCAGCTGAGGATTGTGGCTTACTTTGGCTAGCCTTCAACTCAACAATCAATCATGATTTCAGTAAAATGCTAAATTTGCGACATTACAGAGTTGTTGTTTTCTTTTAGCTTGAAATAATCCCATACTTTGGATGTACAGTTTTTTTACCCATACAGTTTTTTCTACTCCTACTCCTACTCCTGTGACCGCTGTCCTCTTCCTCTTAAAATACTGTAGGATGCTCATCTCTGTGTGAACATTTTGACTACATTCAAATTGTTCATGGACATGTAGCAGAGACACATACACACCTCAGGACACAGGTTTTTAAGGTCAAAGATGGTCACGGACAGAGGCAGAAAAATGGCCTAAGAGTTAATCCCTGGTCAGCCCACTTTCCAGACAAAGCATTTGTCAGGTGCTCTGGGTCTTTAGAGACCTTTATTCCTGCATTCTTGAGAATTTTATGCGAGTACATCACTAAATGAACCTTTAAAATACATTTTCAAAACTAGAAACACCTCTTTAACTCTCCTAAAGTACAGAAATCAACTCAGCTGAGCCCTTGAATACAATAAATAAATATCCATATCATCATCAAACTTAAAATTAACTGATGATTTGGACTGTGGCTTTGACTCTGTTCTGCCATTGCCCTCATCTCTGTCTGTCTCACATTCACCATATCAGTACTGGTACCGCTGGCCAGTAGTGGGTAGAGTAGCTACTCAAAATCTTTACTCAAGGAAAAGTACAATTACTCCCATAATAAGTAAAAGGAAAAATGACAAACATACTCAAGTAAAAGTGTATATATTTAAAAATATAATTAATCTGCTGTTAATCAGGTTAGAAACAGCTGTTGTGCAGCAGGTTATTTCTAGGGAATGCAGTTTGCTTTGTTGGTTGATTCTGTGTAATTTAGCTATTTATGTTTAATATAATTATTTTCCTTTTTAAATCTCTGTGAATGTATTGATAAGATCACTTTAAATTAAAGCTGCAAGCAGTGTTGGTTGGGCCCTCGCACATGTAGTGCATCGAGGTGTGAGGCACCCGCGTTGCAGATTCTGGAGCTCTGCCGGTGTGGCTGTGAATTTGCCAAGGGCTTCGGACGCTGCACAAAGATGTTAATCATAACTTCCGGTGTCCCCTTTGTGGCGCTACTTAGCACTTCGCACTACATCTATAACTGAACATGCAGATGATGGGACTGTTATCAAGCACGTAAAGTTTGGTGCAGATGTGAGCATGTACACTGAAGTTACAACAACTTCCTCTTTCATGACGAATCATCGACTTTGGACGCCATGCCATGGGCACACCGATTCACGAAAACTCACTGCTGCGTTGAAAGTCACTTCCTGTTGCCAGTAGGTGGTCGCTATGACTATGGGTGAATGTTGTCTTGAACATGTGTTCAGGGCAAGACTCTTATTAAATGTGTAAAATCTGGTACAGATCTGAGCTTGTACAGTCAGGTTACAACAACTTCCTGTGTCATGGCGAAGTGTGGGACTTCGAAGCCACGCCACCAAACCGAAAACTCACAGGTTTTACGTCATGACCTCATCGATTTGTTAAGGGTTTTCTGGGATAGTTTTGAAGTTTATGTATTCAACCTGCTAGGAGTAGTAAATTACAGTGTAAAACATGTCATTTCCTGTTGCCAGCAGGTGGCGCTGTGACTTGAGTGAATATTGGCATATGGATTTGTTCAGGGTTGGACTATTGTTACACTATTCAAATTTGGTGCAGATGTGAGCATGTGTACTGAAGTTATAACAACTTCCTGTTTCATGGCAAATCACCAATTTTTGATTACACACCATGGGAAAACTGGTCGACTTGTAGGAACTGTTTGAATAACTTTTAATCGACCAAACCAATGGGTTTGGACTGCACAGCAAAAATTTGAAGTTGATCAGACTAAATCCCTAGGAGGAGTTGTAGTGGTTAGCTAACGCTCGCTAACTTCCTTCTGAATGTAACGTAATAAAACCCTACTGTTTTGTAATGATTGTAATAATGAATAGATGCCTACCCAGCTTTACAGGAACAGTGTTGATCCTTAATATCGTTGTCCTCTTTCTCAATCGTCAGGTAATATGGTGGTTCACTTTTACTGTGTGATTGGTAGATTTAAGCTTCTTCTTTCATTTTTTTCACATCAGTTTGACAGCCTCAATAAAACATTTAAATGCACAATGCAACTGCAAAACTGTCTTCTTTCTGAGATCGCTTCTGAGATTTTCCAACAAATTTGACAATATTTCTCCGGGGAGTGCAGTAATAGTAGCTAAGGGGGCGGGGCTTAGCAAAGAGGCAATTATGTTACACTACTGTTTTTTTTTTTTGAGCATCGTTAGCATAGCTTGTCTTGCTTGAAGCTGGCTAATTAGCTAGTTAAATGGCTAAGCTAATGACATGAATGTAATGTACCGATACCTGCTACTTATTGCTAACAACGCATTAAAAAAGTACTAGGATTTCACTTACCAACTGGGGCACATGCTTCTTGGAAGGTCTGTTAGTACAATAAACCGATTACAAATTACTGGGATTACAAAATCTAGAGCTTTCACCAAGTCTCTTGGATACATATCAATTCTGGTGCTTCTTTAAATTCATCAACAAACCTTTTAAATTCTTGACCATTTCCTATTAGACTCCGGGATTCCATTGAAGAATATACCACATTAAGTCTGCACACAGTTACAATTGGCCTTCTATTTTCTATTTTCCTCCGTCGGTGACGTCCGGACAGTCTCACCGCTGACAGGCTTTCGCAACATAGCATCATGTGAATTTCTCGCTCAAGTTAAAGTAAAAAAAAAATTGGAACTCGAGCGAACAAGCCAACTGTCACAACAAATGCATCTTCTGCACTGCCCGGGAATTCACATTAATTTGTATTGACTTTTTATGTAATCAAGCCACGCAAAACGCTCGCTTGGTGTTGTATGTGAACACAACATGTAGTGCAATAAATCTTTGCGAGGAAAAAGACAACTTTATCAATACACCTGTTTAGCATAAACATGTACAGTATAACATAATATTTTAATCTGCTCAGTCTCTCATCCACCACAGCTGTGTTTTGGTTTTAGCACAGCACTAGCTCGGCTAATAAGTTATTGTTACAAACAAGCTAAAGTGAAAGCTGTCTGTCTTTAGTAACTGTTTAGTTTGCAACATAGCTTAAAATATGGCACATATAAACTCAGGTACTGTCTGAGACAAACCGGGGGGGGGACAGGAGGAAGGACTGATAGGGATGAGTTCATAATTTTTTTTCAAAACTTCACTCAGTATTTTGATGTCAGGAATATGATTTATTTTACTGACGTTAGATTTGTTTCCAGCAATGTATTAGTGACTGTTGGAAATCCTGTTGCTGCTCTACAAACAATATCTAGTTACAATAATATATTGAATTATTTTTGAAAATAATATATTTTTGAAAAGGCATTTTTTATGCAATGAAAAAGAATAAGAGTATCGATAAAGAACTGAACGAAAAAGGAGTATCAATAAGAGCATATCAATAAAATTCTAATGATACCATCCCAGCTCGTGAGAAAATGTCTGGCTCATCTTTGAAATCTGGCCCAATTGAGTTTGCAATTGAATAGCCCTGCTGTAATGTTAGTGTGAGCATGGCTTTGTAGGCTGTGTGTAAGTTTTATCATTGTCATCTTTCTGTTTTTGTTCTCAATAGCTTCTTGTATTAACTGACAAATTTTGGCTTTTATTTGAGTGTCTGTGTTCTCTCAGTGTTGAGAAGGTTTTGGATATAAAGATGATTTGCACCAGAAAAGGGCACTAATATGTAAAGATGAAACAGACTTCAGATGGACAAACTGGTAGTTGGTAGAATGTAAACTAATGTGATACAGATGACTCTGTGATGTGCAGTAAAAGAAACAAACTCCTACTCAGAAAGAGCAGAAGGATATCCCAACCGCAGTCAGAGGCTGGTCAGTATTCATTTTACCAAGGTATCATTTTGTGTGTGTGTGTGTTTGTGTGTATGTGTGTGTGTGTGTGTGTGTAGATCTGCAGATGGTGAACATAGCAGTGCGGGTGTTGTCCAGGCCCCTAGCTTCAAACCTGCCGGTCATGTACCAACACTTGGGGAAGGACTACGATGAGAGTCCTGCCCTCCATCGTCAACGAGGTCCTCAAGTCTGTGGTGGCAAAGTTTAACGCCTCGCAGCTCATCACACAGAGAGCACAGTACTGTCGTCACTACTGTCTAACATCTCTGTACACTCTGCTGGAATGTATGCCTGTGATATTTTTTTATCCCAGTCTGTATTTATATACATTTTCACTTGAACAGGTCTAGCAATAATCAAATGTTACTAATATTTTTTAACACTTTT